>NW_028261392.1:61038164-61285664 GCF_051295495.1 Thamnophis sirtalis | reverse complement strand
CTCTCCACTCTACTCCATTCTACCCAGTGGTGGGTTTCAAATTTTTTTTAGAACCTCTTCTGTAGGTGTGGCCTGCTTTGTGGGAGTGGCTTGCCGGCCATGTGACTGGGTGGGAGTGGCTTGCCAGCCATGTGACTGGGTGGGTGTGGCCAACTTGTGAAATGTGGTGAAACTCACTTAACAACGCTCTTGCTTAACAACCAAAATGTTGGCTCAGAAACTCTGGCATTTGAAGCACGCAAGTCTTAAAGCTGTAAAGTTACAAGACCCTTGCACCCCTAACCCTTTAGGGAAAAAAAAACCCAGGGGTGTTCAAGCTTGACAGCTTTAAGACTTGTGGACTTCAACTCCCAGAATTCCTCTTCCAGTCATGTTGGCTCAGGAACTCTGGCATTGAAGTGTACAAGTCTTAAAGCTGTCAAGTTACAAGACCCTTGCACCCCCTAACCCTTTAGAAAAAGAAATCCCCAGGGGTGTTCAAACTTGACAGCTTTAAGACTTGTGGACTTCAACTCCCAGAATTCCTCCTCTCTTTCTTCATCTTGATGATGTGCGGACGGGCGGGGAGAGGGAGCTAGAACCGGTTCTAAATGGCACTGTAGATTTGTGGAACCTCTTCTATAGAGGAGGTTAGAACTGGCAGGAACCCACCCCTGATTCTACCTGACTGACTGCCTCAGTTTCATGGTTCTTAAGCATGTGGTCTCATTCTGCTTCCATCTGAGCCTCTTTACAGTTCAATCCTAGATTTCAATTCAGAGTAAATCCTGCTGAGTTTAACAAGTATCACTCCCTCCCAGAGAATTCCGTGGAGGATTTCATCCTCACTTGCCATATTTAGTCAATTTGCCTTTTTTGCAAATGAACAGCAGCTGGTTAGACAGAGGGGGACGATGGAAACATTTCGACCTGCTCAAGATTTCTGTTTCTCATTATGTTGCTTCGCAGCAGTGGATGAGTTCTAAACTATGAGAATAGGCCTGAGATGGATTATCAATCAGAAGCAAGGCACCATTTGCTTTCCTATGCTCAATCAGCGACCGCCTTACTCCTTCCTGGATTGTTCCACAGATTTGGCCATGTTTGTCTGACAGGAGCTTAATCCAGCATCCAAGTTCAAAAGGAGAAAGGGCTCTCACACCCTGAAATGTTGTAGAAAAGGGGAGACATTCAGTTAACAGAACTTGGAAGCCTCTCCCTAATATGACCTGAACCGGGAGGCACTCGCAACAGTCACTCACGCCCTCGTGACCTCAAGACTGGACTATTGCAATGCGCTCTACATGGGGCAGCCTTTGACTTCTTAAAAATGTTTATTTCCATTTCATTCCATACAATCACATGTATACTGTGCATAACCGGGGCATATAACATTGAATAATAAACACAGCCCTCCCTTTTA
Source organism: Thamnophis sirtalis (assembly GCF_051295495.1). NCBI lineage: Eukaryota > Metazoa > Chordata > Lepidosauria > Squamata > Natricidae > Thamnophis > Thamnophis sirtalis. The sequence goes on along the minus strand of NW_028261392.1, from coordinate 61,284,262 downwards.
TAGACAATACCCCCCAAAATACAAACCCAATATACCACCTTGACCCACCATACACCCTCTTTCACCCCCCTCCAACTTTCATTCTTCCTTCCAACATTCCCCTCTACTTCCTACTTCCCCTCCCCCTCTATCCCTCCTCTCTCCCAATACATTCCCTCCCTTCCTTCTCCTCCTACCTCCAATCCTCTCTCCCACCCTCTCTACCCCTCTTTCTTCTTTCACTCTACTCCTCCCTTCGATGTACCTCTATTGTCAACCAATATGTTCAGCTTGTCCTATTTTTACACTAACATTAAAAAGCCACAGTATACGAGTGCAATCATGTGCTTTAGGATCTAACACATATTATATTTCCCCCCTCCCCCCATGGGGCAGCCTTTGAAGAGTATTCGGAGACTTCAACTCGTCCAGAACGCAGCCGCGCGAGCGATTGTGGGTGCACCTCGGTACACCCCATCACACCTATCCTCCGCGAGCTGCACTCGCTACCGATCGGTCTCCGGATACGCTTCAAAGTGCTAGTCGTAACTTATAAAGCCCTTCATGGTATTGGACCTGGGTACTTGAGAGACCGCCTGCTGCCAATTACCTCCCAAAGACCCGTCAGAACTCACAGGGTCGGCCTCCTCCGGGTTCCGTCCACCAGCCAATGCCACCTGGCTACTACCCGGGGGAGGGCCTTCTCTGTGGCAGCTCCGGCCCTTTGGAATGAACTCCCCGTGGAGATCCAGACCCTCACCTCTCTCCAGGCCTTCCGGAAAGCCGTCAAAACCTGGCTGTGCCGGCAGGCCTGGGGTTGATGAGTTCCCCTCCCCTCTCGACTGGTATGGCTGTGTGATTTTCGTGTATTTTAATTATGTGTACTGTTGTTTATGTTCACCGCTTTCCCCTTTGAGTTGTTCGCCGCCCTGAGTCCCTCCTGGAGAAGGGCGGCATACAAATAAACCAAAACTAAACTAAACTAAACTAATTCTGAAAGCAGAAGGGTCAGGATAAATCTTCCATTATACTTGAAGTCAACCACGTTCCTTAAAAATGGCAGATTCGTTCTATCATAAATACCACCTCCTCTTCAGTAGTGGAGATGAGTCAGGGATGGTGTTAAATCCTAAAGTGCTCTGAATTTATCTGATCTCTCAGGAAACTCAGTGTGTGTCCCATTGATAAGAATGCAAAATAATTGCCACAAATTAGCATTCCTCGGCAGGGAGGCAAACAGTATTAAGTTGATGAATCAACACAGTGATGGGTATCTCTCTATGGATGTAGTAAGTAGACCTCTAGTACATCTGGAAATCCCAGTGTGCCTTTAGCTAAAATTCCCTCACCCTATTTTTTCTTGTATAAAATTGCCCTCAAGGTGATTAATAGGTTCCATACAAAATAAAATAAAAATTAAGAAGACAATATTAAAACAACAGAATGAATATATTTGGAGCACATTTACTACAGCTAACGTAAATTATTGAATGAGAACAAGGACTCTTAACTGCTAACAGAATTCCTTAGTTACAGACTTCCCTTGGTAAGGAGTTCCAGGTCCTGGGAAGTTCCTTGAACTTTGCTTAATAATTACATAGAAGTGAAATGTCCTTCTGGGTTCGGCTCCAAGTGGGGAAAAAGACACTGGAGACATGGAGGCTGCTTGGAAAGATGGTTTTAATGGTGGACAGGACCACATGGCTTGAGCCCTGAACAGAAAAGGTGATCACATGCTTCAATGTTGGTGGAGAAGAAGAGAAGGGCTGAGGGAGGGGCTTGCTAGGCTTTTTATAACCTTTTCAGTCCCACCTCTCTGCTTCCTGTTCCTGTGTAAGAAATGTATTCTGATTGGTTGTCAGACTCTCATAGGGCCATGCAGGGGCCTCTCTCTAGGCTGTGTTTTGAATCCAGGTTTGGTTGAGTTCTCAGATGCCATGTGGTCAGTTGGGGCCAATATTATCATGCCTTAATCCCATCCCCCTGGATCTGAAGTGGAGAACTCTTTATTATGTAAAGTGGACTAGCTTGGCCTTCTTAATGGCCCATTGACAAAGTGGGGATGGGCAGGAAGCTACAGGCAGCTATTCTGTCTTTTAAAACATGTTTCTTCCTTTTCACATCCAGAGAAATATTCTGCCTTTTCAATATTTCCTAGGATATTTCATTTTTCTGGGAGAGGGCTGGGTGATAACTTCCTACAGAAGTAAGAGTCTTTTCTAAAAGTCTTAAAATCTGGCTTGTATAGGAGAATATAGTATGATCTCAGGTTGAATAAAGCATTCAGGTCAAGGCTAATCAATGGGGCTGAAACCAAATCCAGACAGAACTATGTTGATCAGAGACATTTCTAGTTTATGTGAATTAAGTTTCAGTTTGCTGTTATTCTACCAAAGGCACGCATTTATTTAAAACTTATATTCTTTGCATTTGCCTGGAAAGAAGAAACAGCTTGTGTCCTGACATTTTGGGAATACTGCAAACACAGGCATTCACTGAACAATTTCAGAAGATGGAATGGATTTGATGTCCATTAAGAGCCGTGGTGGCGCAGTGGTTAAATGCAGCACTGCAGGCTACTGCTAGATCAGCAGTTCAGCGGTTCAAATCTCACCAGCTCAGGGTTGACTCAGCCTTCCATCCTTCCGAGGTGGGTAAAATGAGGACCCAGATTGTTGGGGGCAATATGCTGACTCTCTGTAAACCGCTTAGAGAGGGCTGAAAGCCCTATGAAGCGGTATATAAGTCTACTGCTATTGCTATATTGCTATTGATGTCACCTTTATATCTATATTAGTGTGATGGATATGGAAAATAATACTCATGGATTTTACATCGTGGGATTAAAAACTACCTTCCCCTTTTCTCTGCCCAGAAAATGTTTTGCTTTGGGGGACAAAAGGCATGAGAAAGAGCAGTGACAATCTGCTAGCATTCCAACTTGATGTCCTTCAAATGTATCAGCCCACAAAACAGACTGAGTTGGATTTTCATTCTTTGGGAGGGTTTAAACAAAGGCAGGATGGCAGTCTGTTGGGGTTTTACATTCCTCCAAGGTCCCCTTCCCTGATTCTAGGAACATCTGTTATCCTTAACCAGCACTGTGCTTGGATGTTATCAGGCTGGGAAACTCCCATTTATAACATGTCAAGTACAGCATACATTAACTATAATGCAGGCACATGTAGCACATTGTATATTTCCGGAGAAGAGTATTTCTTTCCCTCTCATTGTTGCATACCACTACTAAGCTCTTCTGCCAAGCTAATTGAAACGTTGTATGTTGTTGTATGTTGATTTTATTTATATGCTGCCCTTTTCCCCCGAAGGGGACTCAGGGCGGCTCACAACTCAAACCAGGGAAGGGGGGGATACAGACAAAATTAAAAACGGCACAAAACAATACATGGTTTAAAACACACAGCAGTCATACCATTCGAGACGGGGGCAACAGCTCTTTAGCCCCAGGCCTGTCGGAACAGCCAGGTTTTAAGGGCTTTGCGGAAGGCCTGGAGGGTGGTGAGGGTTCGAATCTCCACGGGGAGCTTGTTCCAAAGGGTCGGAGCAGCCACAGAGAAGGCCCTCCTCCGGGTAGTCGCCAGTCGACACTGGCCGGCGGATGGAATTCGGAGGAGGCCTAATCTGTGGGATCTAATCGGTCGAGTGGAGGTAATTGGCAGCAGGCGGTCTCTCTCAAACCCCAGAGAAGCAACTGGACTGCAAAACAGAGCTACATCCCCAAATTGTATTGTCAGGTCAGATTTTAATCTCTTCATTTAGGATGACCAGACTGAATCCTATCCAGACAACCAACGACTCTCCATCGCACCAGTCCAGAGGTGGGTTCCTACCAGTTTGCACCAGTTTGTCAAATCTACCGAACTGGTTAGAAGAGGCCACACCTACAGAAGAGGTTCCAAAATTTTTTGAAACCCACCAGTGACACACACACACACAGACAGACAGACAGACTCACACAGAGAAAGAGAAAGAAAAAGGAAGAAAGAAATAAAGAAAAAAATAAAAAGTGAGAGATGAAAGAAAAAAAGGAAAAAGGGAGAGAGAGGCAAAAGGAAGGGGAGAGAGAGAAAGAGAGAGAGAGAGAACACATGGCCGGCGAGCCACTCCCACCAGGTCACATGGCTGGCAAGCCACTCCCACAAAGGAGGCCACACCCACAGAGTAGGTTCGAAATTTTTTTGAAACCCATCACTGACACACACAGACAGACTCATACAGAGAAAGAGAAAGAAAAAGGAAGAAAGAAATAAAGAAAAAAAGAAAGAAAAAGTGAGAGATGAAAGAAAAAAAGGAAAAAGGGACAGAGAGGCAAAAGGAAGGAAGGAGAGAGAGAGAGAGAGAGAGAACACACATGGCCGGCAAACCACTCCCACCAGGTCACATGGCTGGCAAGCCACTCCCACAAAGGAGGCCACACCCACAGAGTAGGTTCGAAAAAATTTTGAAACCCATCACTGACACACACAGACAGACTCATACAGAGAAAGAGAAAGAAAAAGGAAGAAAGAAATAAAGAAAAAAAGAAAGAAAAAGTGAGAGATGAAAGAAAAAAAGGAAAAAGGGACAGAGAGGCAAAAGGAAGGAAGGAGAGAGAGAGAGAGAGAGAGAGAGAACACACATGGCCGGCAAGCCACTCCCACCAGGTCACATGGCTGGCAAGCCACTCCCACAAAGGAGGCCACACCCACAGAGTAGGTTCGAAATTTTTTTTAAACCCATCACTGACACACACAGACAGACTCATACAGAGAAAGAGAAAGAAAAAGGAAGAAAGAAATAAAGAAATAAAGAAAAAAAGAAAGAAAAAGTGAGAGATGAAAGAAAAAAAGGGAAAAGGGACAGAGAGGCAAAAGGAAGGAAGGAGAGAGAGAGAGAGAGAAAGAGAGAGAGAGAACACATGGCCGGCAAGCCACTCCCACCAGGTCACATGGCTGGCAAGCCACTCCCACAAAGGAGGCCACACCCACAGAGTAGGTTCGAAAAATATTTGAAGCCCATCACTGCACCAGTCATTCTGAAAGTGGCAGCAACTTAACATTTAACCATTACCACAGATATGGCCACCTTAACCCACCCACAGCTTTACTGTCGTTCTGATTCCTTTAAAGTGGGCAGCCTGCTGTTTTTCAGTCAACTGTAGAAAGATTGCATAAGGAATGCAGGCCCCTTAAGGTTTGTTTCCCCCCCCCCTCTTCAAGAGACTCCCAAAATTCCAGGCTGCTGAGATAAGTCGGAGATTTATATAGATGTTTGTGTTTTCCCAAGCTGGTCATCCAAGGTCATGTCTTTCCCAATTATTGTCCCTAACATAGCTTAGCTACATTTTGCATAATTCCTTGCTAATTTTCTAGCTTTGAGCTCTGTGGAAATTTGTGGGAGGCGAGGGGAATGTGTATTCATAACAGTTCTCAAGAGATACACTGCTTCTGAACATGGAAGTTCTGCCTGCGTAAATTTGATATGAGGGAACATTTTTTTAAAGATTTTTATTAACAAACATGTAAAATACACACACAAAACTTAGACGTACACCACATTTACACAATACAATACGAACAGGAGCTTCCTGTTCTTTCGAATAGCAATTATCAATCGATACCACTCACCTTATATTATTTCCCCTTCTATTGTATTTCATTTGGATTTCACCTTTCCTAACCCTCTTATTTTACTCATAACTATTATTTTTTGAGTTTTGTTATATTCCTTCATTGATTCTTGTTTCTTTCCTCCATCCGCCTATACCATTTATCCCATATCTGGTAGAATTCTGATTCTTCTTTTCCCTGGATTTCTTTAGTTAGTTTGTCCATTTCAGTACAATCCATAACTTTTCTTATTATTTCATCTTCGCTTGGAGTTAATTTGTTTTTCCATTTCTGGACAAAGGCAATCCTTGCCCGCCGTAATTATATGTAGTAGTAAATACTGGATTTCTTTTGTATTTCGCAGACATTATTCCTAATTAAAAAAACTTCAGGTTTCCATTCTATTTTAACCCGTTATTGCTTCCAGCCAATTTTTGATCCTTTTCCCAAAAAATTTAGCCTCCTCACAGGTCCACCATAAATGGTAATATGTTCCGTGTATTAATTTGCATTTCCAACATTTTGGGGAGGTATTTGTTAAGATTTTGGCTAACCTTGTTGGTGCCAGGTGCCATCTGTAAAACATTTTTTACAGGGAACATTTTTCTTAAGGTAGGGTGTTGATTCATGAGGGAGGGAGATTGAAGGCCACAGCAAAAGCAAACCAAGAATCATTGGACCACTTGTGAAAAATGTATGGTTCTCCTCCATGCCAGTTTCTCTACTTGAAAAATCAGAAAAGCATTGCAATGTTAAGAGCCGAGGTGGCGCAGTGGTTAAATGCAGCACTGCAGGCTACTTCAGCTGACTGCAGTTCTGCAGTTCGGCTGTTCAAATCTCACCGGCTCAAGGTTGACTCAGCCTTCCATCCTTCCGAGGTGGGTAAAATGAGGACCCGGATTGTTGTTGGGGGCGATATGCTGACTCTGTAAACCGCTTAGAGAGGGCTGAAAGCCCTATGAAGGGGTATATAAGTCTAACTACTATTGCTATTGCTATTGTCTCCCACAATAGCAATATAACATGCGGAGTCTTCCCTTACCTCACACATAAAGTTACCAACTTCAAAGTTACCAGGGCCCTTGATAACTGTATGGACACGTCCATGGATTTTTCTTGCTAAGAGAGCCAGTTTGGTCTAGTTGTTTAAAGGCATCAGGCTAGAAAGCCGGAAATCATGAGTTCACGCATCGCCTTAGCCAGCTGGGTGATTTTGGGCCAGTCACTCATTCTCAGCCCAACCCACTTCACAAAGTTGTTGTCGTGGTCAAAATAGGAGAAAGGTATGTTGGATGTTTGCTACCTAGGGGCTGATTTTAAAAATAAAGATGGGATATAAGCAGTGGTGGGATTCAAATAATTTGAACTCTTGGGAAAATGAGCCCTACATGGCTTAGGACCCGGATATCTGCGAGACCGTCTTCTGCGGCATACCTCCCAACGGCCGATAAGATCGTACAGGGTGGGCCTTCTCCAGGTGCCGTCAGCCAGACAATGTCGGCTGGCGGCTCCCCAGGGAAGGGCCTTCTCTGTAGCCGCTCCGACCCTATGGAACGAACTACCCCCAGAGATCCGGACCCTACCCACTCTCATGGCCTTCTGAAAGGCTATCAAAACCTGGCTATTCCGGCAGGCCTGGGACTGTTGACCTCATGACCGAGGTCCAGCCCCGATTAGACTGGGTGCATGATGTGGTTTTTCTTTTAATCTGTTTCCTCCGTTTTTTTAACTCTTCACTTTTTTAAAATTTATTTTCTGTAAGCCGCCCGGAGTCCTTCGGGATTGGGCGGCCTATAAATTTATTAAATCAAATCAAATCAAATCATTGCCTGATTTATTTATTTACCTTCCTCGCTTCCATAATGTTCTGGTTGAGATTCTTCACCTTGCAGGAGATATATACCCAACGGCAGTGGTGGGATTCAAATAATTTAACAACCGGTTCTCTGCCCTGATGACCAGCTGGGTAGGTGGGACTCAGTGGTCATGTGACTGGGTGGGCATGGCCAACTCAACATCACTCACGTTGATGGACGCTTCGCCTTAGCTGTGACAATGTAATAAGGGTTAACCGGAGAGGCAGTTTCTGTAAGGAGGGCAATAAAGATTAGGCTAGAAACAACACCAGAATGTTTCCTTCCTGCCTTCCCTACAGGATTAGCCCTGTAAAGTGGGGAAAAACAAAAGGAGATTTCTTCCAACAACCGGTTCTCCAAACTGCTTAGAAAGTTACCAACCGGTTCTCCCGAATAGGTGCGAACAGGCTGAATCCCACCACTGGATATAAGTAAACAAACAGCATGGAAACAAGTTGCTTCTGTCATCTTTAGGGATATTCGCAGCTATTCATTTGAGTTTATAAACAGGTATGTCTTACTTTGATCCCCAAGCACTAACCAGGATCTGCCCATTTAGCAGTCACCTGATCATAGGTCTGTGCATAGCCTGTGTATAGTATAGACTCAACTTTGTTCATCAAAACTATTTTTAATCAGAAGCGGAAATACACCAATGAGAGGAAGAGTGGGAAACAGAGGAGAGAAGAAAGATGGGAAGAGAGGGATAGGAGAGAGGGCAAGGGAGGAAGATGAGGAGGATAAGGAGGAGTGGAATGAAGAGAGAGGAGAAGGAGAAAGGAAGGGGAAGTAGAGTAGGAAAGGATGATGGAGGGAAGAAAGGAGGTAGGAGAGAGGCAGAAGAAAGAGGTGTATGGAGAGCAGAAGAGCTAATAATGGATTTTTATCTTTCTGGGTGTTGATGACAAGAGGAACTGATGTAATTACTACTTAATACAATAGGATATTGGCTATGTAATAGTATACATGTGATGGTATGTTATGAAAATGGAAAATAAAAAAGTATATTTGAAAAGAAAACTATTTTTAATCTATCTCTACATTAGGCATTCCGGTCATTTTGTAGTGGGTAAGTAAGGTCTAATTCAAAGATTTGAAACTCTTCAAGTAGAAACAGATGTCAATTTTCCTGATGTCAAAGATGCTTAGGGTACTTCCGGACACAAAATCACCACAGTAGAAAAGCTGAAATGGAAGAAATCATTCAGTCCAAGCTATTTTAGCCTTCAGTCACAAACTTTCTTAAAGAAATGTAGGCAGAGAACTAACATCACTCTTATTTCTCAAAAAAGTAGGCTTGCTGTAATTAACCTAGAAGACCAGTCATAATTTATTATTGTCGTTTTAATTTTACTCACTCTCTTTGTTCAGTTGCAACTCTGTTCATTTTGTTTACCTCTATGTGGAAGTAGTTTCTAGGTCATATTGTAATTAAAGATTCCTTTGCTGCTCCCCTTATACTGTATTCATAACAACCCAACTTTGATCTTAATCCAAATCGGTAACCTTTAAATCAGGGGTGTCTGACCTTGGGAACTTAAAAACCTGTGGACTTCAACTCCCAGAATTCCCCAGCCAGCCATACTGGCTGAAGAATTCCGGAAGTAGAAGTTTACAAGTCTTAAAAGTTGCCAAGATTAGATACCCCTGGTTTAGATGAAAACTGTGTGTCACAGCATTCCCACCCATAATAACCAGGGATATTTTGGTGGTGGTGTCCAATTTAACTGGAAGATAGCAGGTTAGGAAATCCTTCTCTGTCTTACAAAAAGAAATGTTTTATTCCACAGCTGGAGGGAAATGTTCAAATCAAATCAGTGGTGGGTTTCAAAAATTGTTGGAACCTACTCTGTGGGTGTGGCCTCCTTTGTGGGAGTGGCTTGCCGCCCATGTGACCGGATATGAAATTATGAATTAGTACTTAGGTCGGTCCAAGTAGCTATTCAGAAGTTAGTGGTTAGAAGCAATCATAAAGCAAGATATGGAATTAAAACCAGAAATATTTTGTTGGCTATTTGAAAGGGAGTATAATATATATTTAATTTTACACATGTTAGCTGCTGGAATTGTGTTTGCACAACAGTGCAAAAACAGAGATATGTAAATGAATAAATATTACAATGTGCAGGAATAAATAAATTGACAATTAAAATCAAGAAGGCTTTGAATACTTTTTCACGTGGGATTGGTTTTAGCAATTGCCAACTAACGGAAACAGAAATTAGAAATCCAAAAGTATGAAAGAAAACACCAATTATGTAAGGAAAGGTCCCTAAAATGCATAAGGAAATATTACTAGATTATTATTAATGCTTAGATAACTGCGGGACATTACACACCCACCAGTGGTGGGTTTCAAAAAAATTTGGAAGCTCTTCTGTAGGTGTGGCCTGCTTTCCGGGTCCACTGGTGGAACCTCTTCTAACTGGTTCGGTAGATTTGACGAAATGGTTCTACTGAATAGGTGCGAACTGGTAGGAACCCACCTCTGATCCTGGTGTTTTCCAAGCATATGGTATTATAATAACCAGCAGAATCATGAACCTTAGTGACAGCTAAGGTAGCTATTTGCCATAGGGTTAGGGTTAGGCAGATGAAAGAAAAAAAACTGAAAGCAGTTTGGGGAAAAACTAATATTAGCATTATTAGTGCTGTTTAGTGCTTTAACAATTAACGCCCCCAGATTACAGCACACACACATTCAAATCAGAAAGCCAATTATAGCAAGAGCAGCTAAACCTATTTTGGTTGAATGACATTTACTCTTAGTAATTGGGTGGAGCCTTTTACTTCCTCAGTATCCTTGGGTCATTTCCACAGAAGAGACCCCACCTTTCCCATAATTATTGTTAAGCTTCTTTTTTTTCCATATTCACAGTTGAATAAGAAACCTGGCTGAGAATTCTTAATATAGCAGCTTAGCCCACTTCTCATTGAGGTGATTAACTAATATTCTACTACAGATGGGACCCTTCATGACGTTCCAGATCTCAACATCTTTAACTAGTCAATAAGACTATTCCTAAGAAATCCAGCTAGCCTAAAGAGACTATATAATGCATTAATAGAAATGGATTAGGAAACAGAATTAGTTAAAAGACTGCATGATAAAGTGGGCACAAAATTTTGAAGAGCCAATAATGTTGGAAAAGATCTGGGTAAGAAATGTAAAATTTACACAAGCCCAGGATTTGAGAGAAAGCTTTTATAAGACGTTTTATAGATGGCATTTAGATCCTAAAAAACAACAACTGGCCTGTATGTATCCGAATTTACAACCTAAATGCTGGAGATGTGATTGTCTCGATGCTGCATACTATCATATATGGTGGACTTGTAAAAAGGTAAAAGCATTTTGGATAAAAATATGGTGGATTATGCAAAATGTTCTTTAAAAAAAGGATAAAGTTTGCCCCTCAGTTATTCTTGTTAGGTATAATTACTGATTGTACAGTTATAGAGACTAACCTGATTTTTCATTTAATAACCGCAGCAAGACTGTTGGTGGCGCAATACTGGAAGAAGGAAGACTTGCCTACTATTCAAGAAAGGACATTAAAAGTAACAAACCTAGCAGAGATGGCTAAAATATCAGCATATCTCAAGGATCACTCAAATGAGAGATATAAACTGGAGTGGAGAAGATGGATTGACCATACTCAAAATAAATACGGGACTAAGATATTCCAGATAGTTTATGACTGAAGAAACAAGGAATGATATAATCTGTTTAGAGTTAGCCTAGCAAAAGAGGAGTTAAAGCTCAAATGAAAGATGATATTAACTTTTTTTTTAAGTTTATTTTAGAATATCTTTGTTAAAGATTTATACCCTGTATTGGTTCTGGGAAGGGGGGGAGGTGGGGAGGGTACGGGGGAGATAAACATTTGTAAAAGTTTTTTTTTCAAAAATTTTCAATTAAAAAAAAAAGAAATCCAGCTAACCTCTCCTGCATCACTATTAAACAAGACAATAACACAAAAGCACATTAGAAGCAAACCAATGTGCTACAAACTATTTTCTTTTCTCCTCCAAAAACAAGCATAGGACTAAAGATATCCCTTATCTTCGTGTCCTTTCATTCAACCCTGTTTCAAAGCTAGTAAAATGGCAAATGGACACATTAAAACATCTCGCATTTACCTAATTAGGTTTTTTTTTAAAAAGTAACCCTCCACAATATCAAACTTAGTACAGCTTTCCCCATACAGGTGCTGCCCAGATGTTTTGGATTACAAACTCAATTCCCAGCCAATATATCCATTAGCATGGTGGAATAAGAACATTTCTGGACATGATGTGGGATCCCATGTGGTTTCCATGACATTCGTGATTTAACCAAAGCAACAACCATCCAACTTTTTTTTTCTTTCCTGCGGTTCGGGGAAGAGTGTAAGCAAATCACTAGCTCAATTTGTAATTTTGCTTCTATTCAATTATTCCTCCTTTCCATTAAGATATTCCATCAATAGATTGCTAGAATGAAAAATATGCACTACCACTTTCTTTTTCTACCTAAACCAAAGGCACCAATTAAAGATACATAGCAGTTTACATATAATGTTTTGTTCTACACAGATAAAAAATATTTTACAAACAAAAACAGCCAGCTACACATACTCAATATTCAAAGGCTTGAAATTTCTTGTTCTAATGGTTGCCACTCATTTTTTTTCCCAATCTAATTGCACCTTTAATGGTGGTTTGGCACATAAAGATGCAGAAAGGGGAAGGAAGCTTGGGAAGGAAAATAGTCAAGCTAAAATGTTATTGTGTAATTAATGTGTCTAGCTTCAGATTAGGAGCTAGGAAGAGGGAAAAGCAAAATTATACAGGGTTAACCTACTTTGACTGTCAGTCAAAATTCTTACAGGAGCCGAGGTGGCGCAGTGGTTAAAAGCAGCACTGCAGGCTACTTCAGCTGAATGTAGTTCTGCAGTTCGGCTGTTCAAATCTCACCGGCTCAGGGTTGACTCAGCCTTCCATCCTTCCGAGGTGGATAAAATGAGGACCCGGATTGTTGGGGGCAATATGCTGATAAAATGAGGACCCAGATTGTTGGGGGCAATATGCTGACTCTGTAAACCGCTTAGAGAGGGCTGAAAGCCCTATGAAGCGGTATATAAGTCTAACTGCTATTGCTATTGCTATTACTCTCTCAAATCTGAGTTAGTTTCAATGGCACAGATTATATTGAAATCAATGGGTCTTGTGGGCCATGGCTAATTTAAAACCCTATTAGTCTCTTCTGTCTGCATTTTTTCCTCATAATTTTTACTGAAAGTTTTTACAATACAAAAAAACAAACAAATACAAACTACGTTCAGACAAATAGAGAACAAGCAAAGAAAAAGTATATAAAGTGACTTCCGATCTTCATCAAAAGTATAAAAGAATTTGAAAACTCTTTACTACACCCATAAAGGAAATCATTCTTCTTGCCTTAATCCATCCTTTGTTTCTATACAGATCCATAAATCACCAACTTTTCAGTCTCAGCAAAAAGTCAATAATGTTCACACTTGGACTCATCCCTCTAGTCCCTGTGCCCAACTATTGTGAAATCTAAGTGCATTTGGGGACTATTTAGGCAAAGTTATTGAATTGTCTTTTTTTTTTGTGATCTTAGATCTGAAGGGGTCAAGGAAACACAGCCAAGAATAACCTACATCTGACGTAACTTCAACGTTGCTATGGCAATGAGACACTGTTATTAGTCTAGGCCAGTGTTTCTCAACCTTGGCAACTTGAAGATGTCCAGACTTCAACTCCCAGGATTCCCCAGCCAGCATTCGCTGGCTGGGGAATCCTGGGAGTTGAAGTCCGGACATCTTCAAGTTGCCAAGGTTGAGAAACACTGGTCTAGGCCATCAGGTTCACATGAAAGAATATTTCCCTCATATTTCTGCTCAAAAGAAAAAAAATGCTAGAAAGCATTCTTAATTTTCTAAGAGTTCTTTGTAATACATATTAAATAAATAGCAATAGCCAGTTAGACTTATATACCGCTTCATAGGGCTTTCAGCCCTCTCTAAGCAGTTTTACAGAGAGTCAGCATATCGCCCCCCCACAGTCTGGGTCCTCATTTCACTCACCTCGGAAGGATGGAAGGCTGAGTCATCCTTGAGCCGGTGAGATTAGAACCGCCGAACTGCAGATAACAGTCAGCTGAAGTGGCCTGCAGTACTGCACCCTAACCACCGCGCCATCTCGGTTTTCGTAAAAATGAAACGTTCCTTAGTTCCAAATTAGTCAGTTTTTCTCTTTTTTTTCTGTAAAGCAAACCTACTCAAAACAAGCACTCATTACAGGAGTAAATTTTTTTCTAATGGTGAGAATAGATTTTCTTTGGGATTTATGTCACTGGGGAAGCTTAGGAGGTAGTTTTACAAGCTTCAAATCCATCAAGCAGAGAGGAAGATTGGTATGAACAGTATTCAACCCTTTCAGCTTACAAACAAGACAACGCTTCTTCATTAGCCAAAAAGAGCTGTTCTAAGTTTGCAACTCTCAGACAGGTTTCCTACGGGTATCCTAAGTGGGAGAATACTGAAGGTTTCCTTTGAGTAAAACTGTCCATGGTACCGACCTGACCTTCATCCATATGTTATAGAGCCAAGGTGGCGCAGTGGCTAAATGCAGCACTGCAGGCTACTGCTAGATCAGCAGGTCAGCGGTTCAAATCTCACCGGCTCAGGGTTGACTCAGCCTTCCATCCTTCCTAGGTGGGTAAAATGAGGACCCAGATTGTTGGGGACAATATGCTGACTCTCTGTAAACCGCTTAGAGAGGCCTGAAAGGCCTATGAAGCGGTATATAAGTCTACTGCTATTGTTATGCCACAGACCAAGAAAGGGTAGCCATTCTCTTGATATAAGTGAGAAACTGGCACGGATTAAAAACAGCAATCCCATAAGCGACTTTTGAGCAGTGGATGGGGAACTCTTGAGAGTCCACATATTTTCAGGCTGCAGGACTGCAAAACAGAGCCGAGGTGGCACAGTGGTTAGGGTGCAGTACTACAGGCCACTTCAGCTGACTGTGATCTGCAGTTCAGCGGTTCAAATCTCACCGGCTCAAGGTCGACTCAGCCTTCCATCCTTCCGAGGTGGGTGAAATGAGGACCCAGACTGTTGGGGGCAAGTTGCTGACTCAATTTGCTAAAAAAAAATCTGTAAACCGCTTAGAGAGGGCTGAAAGCCCTATGAAGCGGTATATAAGTCTAATAAATAATAATAAATAATTGCTTCGTGGGCAGAGGTATCCAAAACAGCTTCCATTCAAATCCCATCACATGAGGCGATTACTTGCATGTAACGAAGTCCCTAGGGAGCGGGCGGCATACAATTTTTTATTAAAGTTGCAAAGTTGCTTATCGGCAATTAAATTTATCACATTACACTTTGGTATAGGCGAATGAGCCGAGGTGGCGCAGTGGTTAAATGCAGCACTGCAGGCTATTTCAGCTGACTGCAGTTCTGTAGTTCGGCTGTTCAAATCTCACCGGCTCAGGGTTGACTCAGCCTTCCATCCTTCTGAGGTGGGTAAAATGAGGACCCAGATTGTTGTTGGGGGCGATATGCTGACTCTGTAAACCGCTTAGAGAGGGCTGAAAGCCCTATGAAGCGGTATATAAGTCTAACTGCTATTGCTATTGTTCTATGCGTCTGCTCCCAGTCCTTACCCAACTCCCCATCCCAGAAATTACAGAAACACGTGTGTCATGTTAACAATGTCAAAATATTTTAATACGTGTCACACACGCAGTTACATTTCCATACAAAACACAACCAGGGGAACAAACATCCATTAAGACCCACTTTTCCTTCAAGGGCCTTTATATAACAAAGACCAGAAGAAAGTCCCAGAGAACTGCAAAACCACAGATTTGTTAACCCACCTCAGCAGCACCCCTCATCCACACAGCCTTATAGCAGGGTGAGAACTCTCTCCCCTCTTGGATCCCAAATGAAGACTTTTGCAACTCACAGAACATGCTCGGCATGGTAGGATAACAAGAGGTCTACTCTAACCTTCCCAAAAGTTTGGAGGTGGAGAGAAAAGGGGTTTGGAAAGGGGGATTTCTGAACAGGTGGAAAGAAGCTGAAATACTTTTCATGCAGAATGAGACACGAGCCACCAAGGGCATCCAGAAAAGAAGTGCTAAGGGCAGCTGGGGATTCCTCTGACCGAGTCCCATCACCACAAACAGGTTGACCTGTCCCCGTTCCTATCGGACAGAGCTCCAGACGCCTACTCCCTTCCAGCGTCTGAATCAAAGCTGTCCCGTTATTGTGACCCCCGGGATCAGTTTGGGGAAGGAAGGAAGAAGTTCAGAAAGCCACAATCGCCGTACTCCAAGGGTTGAGGTTTCGCAGCACCGATTCGTCGCAACAGATTTGCCCGGGCTCTGCCTCAGCCCCTCCTGCCTCCTCCTCCTCCTCCTTCTCTTGCCGCCTTCTCCGCGGATTGTTGCCCCCGCAGGACTTTTTGCTGAGGAGTCCCGAGAAACTGGAGCCAAAGATGCTGATGAGGCTGGCCACGTTGCCCGTCTCCATGCCGTCGTCCTCCTCCTCCCTGCGGCTCTTTTTCAGCGGAGAGGAGGTCCCGGGAGACGTTTCCTCGGGATGCAGAGCAGCGTTCCGCTTTCTGGAGCAGTCTAGGGCAGGAGCCGCCTCGGCCGGCCGTTTGCCAGCTTCGCTCGCGAAAGAGGAGCCGCAGCAGGAGCCGCAGCAGCGTGGCAACCGCTGAACTTCCCAGTCGGACGACGGAAGCTTCCGGCACCAAGGAGAAGTCCGGGGATCACAGGGCAACATCGCCCGGGCCGGCGGCAAAAAGGCGCGAGGAGGAGGAGGAGAGAAGAAGGGCAGCGGCGGGCGCCCTCCTTCCTCCCCGCCTTCTCGGAGAGGATTCGGCGCAGCGGCTGCCGACGGGGGAGCAGCAACAGCAGCCGCCAGAGGAGGCGAAGGGTAGCAATCGAGTTCGCTCAAGTAGACTTGCCGGGCGCTGCGCAGGACAAGCGACACGAGGAGGTTTTTGTGCAATTTCACGCCGCCGCGTTGGCCTCGCGCGCTGTACATCTTGCCCAGCGAGATGCTGACGATCCGGTGAGCTTCCAGCTTGCACTCCATGCCGCCCCTTCTGCAGGCAACTTCACCGGCTGGCGGCCACCCAACGGAGAGAGAGACACAAAGGAAGCCTTTCCCTTAAAAAAAAAGAGGCTGCGCTCGTGCACACGCGCGAAACTCGGAGCTCTTCCTTGCTTTGAAAACGAGCTGGAAACGAATCGCGGCGCGGAATCCACCCGCCTTGCATTCATTCCACCGCCGAATGCAAAAGCCTGTTCGGGACGCGCGCTTTTTATATCGCCCCCTCTTTGCGTTCCGACCAATCCGAACCCCCCCCCCTCCTCCCCGGCCGTACCCGCCGCGCTTGAACCGTCTTTCCGCCAACCCCAGGCCAGCCTCCGGCGCGCGCCTCCTTTTTTTTTTGCTGCGCGCGCGCCCATTCCCCGACCTTCGGCCAATGAGGGGAGGTTGCAAGAATGAAGGTTGCAGCGCTGAGTCTGCCTGCTTTTAAAAGAGCAACGCTAAAAAAAAAAAACCCTCGTGGGTTCCGGAGAAGACGTCGCGGTTCGCTTCCGTGGGGGATTGTGGCGAAAGGGGAATTTGCAAGAATTAAGGTTGCAAGAACGAAGGTTGCAGCGCTGAGTCTGCCTGCTTTTAAAAGAGCAACGGCTAAAAAACCCTCGTGGGTTCCGGAGAGACTTTACGCTTCGCTTCCGTGGGGAATTGTGGCGAAAGGGAAGGTTGCAAGAATTAAGGTTGCAAGAATTAAGGTTGCAGCGCTGGCCTGGCTGCTTTTAAAAGAGCGACGCTAAAAAACCCTCGTGGGTTCCCGAGAGACGTCGCGATTCGCTTCCGTGGGGGATTGTGGCGAAAGGGAAGGTTGCAAGAATTAAGGTTGCAGCGCTGAGTCTGGCTGCTTTTAAAAGAGCAACGCTAAAAAAAAAACCTCGTGGGTTCCGGAGAAGACGTCGCGGTTCGCCTCCGTGGGGGATTGTGGCGAAAGGGGAGGTTGCAAGAATTAAGGTTGCAAGAACGAAGGTTGCAGCGCTGAGTCTGCCTGCTTTTAAAAGAGCAACGGCTAAAAAACCCTCGTGGGTTCCGGAGAGACTTTACGCTTCGCTTCCGTGGGGAATTGTGGCGAAAGGGAAGGTTGCAAGAATGAAGGTTGCAGAGCTGGCCTGGCTGGTTTTAAAAGAGCAACGCTAAAAAACCCTCGTGGGTTCTGGAGAGACTTTACGCTTCGCTTCCGTGGGGAATTGTGGCGAAAGGGAAGGTTGCAAGAATGAAGGTTGCAGCGCTGAGTCTGCCTGCTTTTAAAAGAGCAACGGCTAAAAAACCCTCGTGGGCTTCCGTGGGGAATTGTGGCGAAAGGGGAGGTTGCAAGAATGAAGGTTGCAGCGCTGGGTCTCCCTGCTTTTAAAAGAGCAACGCTAAAAACCCTCGTGGGTTCCGGAGAGACTTTACGCTTCGCTTCCGTGGGGGATTGTGGCGAAAGGGAATTTGCAAGAATGAAGGTTGCAGCGTTGGTCTGCCTGCTTTTAAAAGAGCAACGCTAAAAAACCCTCGTGGGTTCCGGAGAGACTTTACGCTTCGCTTCCGTGGGGGATTGTGGCGAAAGGGAATTTGCAAGAATGAAGGTTGCAGCGCTGGGTCTCCCTGCTTTTAAAAGAGCAACGGCTAAAAAACCCTCGTGGGTTCCGGAGAGACTTTACGCTTCGCTTAAGTGGGGGATTGTGGCGAAAGGGAATTTGCAAGAATGAAGGTTGCAGCGTTGGTCTGCCTGCTTTTAAAAGAGCAACGCTAAAAAACCCTCGTGGGTTCCGGAGAGACTTTACGCTTCGCTTCCGTGGGGAATTGTGGCGAAAGGGGAGGTTGCAAGAACGAAGGTTGCAGCGCTGAGTCTCCCTGCTTTTAAAAGAGCAACGCTAAAAAACCCTCGTGGGTTCCGGAGAGACCTCGCGGTTCGCTTCCGTGGGGAATTGTGCCGAAACCGGGGTTTTTAGCTGGACCAAGCGGGTTCCAACCTTTCTCTTCGCGACAGAGACAAAAACATTCGTAAATCCCGCTAGAGTTTATTTAATTAAGATTTCACGCATTGATTTGTACGGGTTTCCCCCCCCCCCCCAATTAGGCATAAACACAATGAACGTGATCCAGAGTTTGTTTACCAATAAAGTTTACCATGGACGGAGACTTTAGGACAAAACTTAATAGTTGCAGAACGATTACTCAAGAGTTTTGCCACGAAGCCAGCGGAATATATTCCTTTATTTTAGAGAACGCAGCCCTGCTGCTTTTCCTTGCTCGTTCAACCGTCAAACGGCTTTGCTCGTCCCTCCAAAGTTTTCGCTCAAGAAGCCGCCTTGGGAATAGAGAAGTGGCAAGTTAACCCTTTACTCTCCCTGCACACAAGAATAACAATCCCTTTCCACAGAAATTATTCAGAGGCATAATAGCGGTTTTGCATCCTTCTAGAACCTATTCAAAAAGCTTTGAGCAGCAGAGGAGGAGTGGGATAGAAGGAAGAGGGGGAGGGAGGGAGGGAGGGTGAGAAGGAATGGAGGGAGTGGACTGGGAGAGAGGAGTGGTAGAGGGGGAGGGGAAGTAGGGTAGAGGGGAAGGGTTCCACCACAAAACCGCGGTAGACTAAAGCGCGCTCGCCGAAAGCGCGTACATGACGTCATCACAGCGCGACGAAAACATCGCGCTGTGAGCGGTAAATTTAAAATTAAAGCGAAAACCTTACCCTAACCCCCCCCAAACCTAACCCTTAACCTAACCCTTAACCTAACCCTAACGCTTAACGTAACCCTAAACCTAACCCTTACCTTTATGTGAATCGGCTTGCTTTAATTTTATTTTAATTTAATTTATTTTTAATTTTTTTCGTCGCGCTGCTGATGACGTCAGGTACGCGCTTTAGTGGACCGCGGTTTTAACGGGTCACGGAGGGGAAGTAGGGTAGAGGGGAATGATGGAGGGAAGATAGTAAGTTGGAGGGGGGTGGAAGAAAGAGGTGTATGGAGAGCGGAAGAGGTATATTGGGTTTCTATTTGAGTTTGAGTTTTATTTTATTTATATTTCTGGGGATATTGCTGACAAGAGGAACTGCTGTGATTATTGTTTAATGTTGTATGGCCCTGGCTATGCACAGTACATATGTGACTGTATGAAAATGAAAAATGGGAAATAAAAAACATTTTAACAATTAAAAAGCTTTGAGCAGTTTTGTTACCTAGTTACGTCTGCAAGAAAGGAACCCCAGAGAAAACCAAGGACCCCTCATTTGTAGCAATAGCAATAGTTAGACTTATATACCGCTTCATAGGGCTTTCGGCCCTCTCTAAGCGGTTTACAGAGTCAGCGTATTGCCCCCAACAACAATCCGGGTCCTCATTTTACCCACCTCGGAAGGATGGAAGGCTGAGTCAACCTGGAGCCTAGTGGGATTTGAACAGCCGAACTGCAGAACTGCAGTCAGCTGAAGTAGCCTGCAGTGCTGCATTTAACCACTGCGCCACCTCGGCTCTTAACAATTGTAACAATTGGACAAGCAAAATATGAATAATAAAAGTTGGTTATATTGAACAATACATTCTGAATATACCTACTAAAGGGTCAAGAATATTTGAAAATCAACAGATTCCTGATTGCTTCTGTTATTTTTCCTTGGTTCCTTTTTGGATTGTCTCACTTAAGCTTGGGGGTGGGAGAAGTTGTTCTAGAATGCTTGTCTCACTTACTGGAAGCTAAGTAGCAGAGAATTATAGTTTAGTTTATAGTTTATTGGTCTTGTATGCCGCCCACTCCCGAAGGACTCCGGGCGGCTTAAAATAAAAAGGGGAAGGGGATAAATAGACAAACAACAATTTAAAATACACAACATTCATAGTTACCGTGGGGCTGGATACTTCAACAGCCCCCCTGGCTGACCATTTTCTCCCTAATGCTAATCTGATTTCTATGGAGCCTTCAAAGCAGATCTGGATCACTTTGTGATGATAATACAGATAGTCTTCGCCCAGTGGTGGGTTTCAAATTTTTTTTAGAACCTCTTCTGTAAGTGTGGCCTGCTTTGTGGGAGTGGCTTGCCAGCCATGTGACCAGGTGGGAGTGGCTTGCCAGCCATGTGACTGGGTGGCCATGGCCAACTTGTAAAATGTGAAACTCACTTAACAATGCTCTTGTTTAGCAACCAAAATATTGGCTCGGAAACTCTGGCATTTGAAGCATGCAAGCTTTAAAGCTGTCAAGTTACAAGACCCTTGCACCCCTAACCCTTTAGGGGAAAAAAACCCCAGGGGTGTTCAAACTTGACAGCTTTAAGACTTGTGGACTTCAACTCCCAGAATTCCTCCTCCAGTCATGTTGGCTCAGGAACTCTGGCATTGAAGCGTGCAAGTCTTAAAGCTTTCAAGTTACAAGACCCTTGTACCCCTAACCCTTTACATTTAGGAAAAGGCTGTGCACTCCTAGATAGTGTCTGAATGCAGTTGTAAGGGGAGTGGGGGACTGTAGGATATTAGTTCCAAGGACAAGAAATCAGCTTTAACTTCTCCTTGATTGCAATCCTCTTTAAAGGAGTAAAAGTGGAGTCTGGAGATTATTGTCCCTAAAGAACCAAGTGCCATAATGATAAAAAAAAACACTTTACTAGGTTCAGCTGAATCACCAGGACAAGAATAGCTTAGCTCAAGGATCCTAGACAGTGATAATATCATGCCTCTATTATTATTGTGTATACTGTATGATGTTGTGTTTATATTTGGTCTGCAAAGCATAGTTAGGGCAAAATGCAGCATCAATATACTGTAAGGCAATATGATAAAACTGAATTTCATTATCAATTTTGTACATTGCCTAGGGAAGCACTTAATGACCAAATTATACGCACATACTCAAAACAAGATTGATAAAAGTTTCCCTGTTTCAGTAATAAAGCGAACAGTTTATCAATGACCCAAACTCCCTCACAAAATCCAGATCTTAATCTATTTTTTTTTTAAAAGTGATCTTAAGCAGAATTTCTGCTTTTATCTGGAGGTGTGTTCCACTGAAATCATACAACTATTTTTTTCTTATGAAATATTCCATATGCCATCTACAAAGTGCAGCCTAGCTGCTTGCTGTCCAGATAATTCATTGCAAAAAAACTATATGTATTTACCCAGAGGTTCAGTGGCAATTAAATCCAAATATGTGAGCATTAGAATTACACTCTAAATGGGGTTTTAGTATTTGTTTTGCTGACCAATACCACATTGGAGAAGGCAGTAGAGAATTGCAATTTGCTCAGTTAGCCAGGACTATTTGGATTTGGATTGGATTGGATTTAGATTTATTACATTTATATGCCGCCCTTTTCCCCAAAGGGGACTCAGGGCGGCTCACAATTCAGTCAGGGAAGGGGGGATACAGACAAGGGGATAAAAAGACGAACATAACAATACAAAATTTTAAAAACACACAACAACCATACCATTCGAGAAGGGGGGCAAAAGCTCTTTAGCCCCAGGCCTGTCGGAACAGCCAGGTTTTAAGGGCTTTGCGGAAGGCCTGGAGGGTGGTGAGGGTTCGAATCTCCATGGGGAGTTCGTTCCAGAGGGTCGGAGCAGCCACAGAGAAGGCCCTCTTCCGGGTAGTCACCAGTCGGCATTGGCCGGCGGATGGAATTCGGAGGAGGCCTAATCTGTGGGATCTAATCGGTCTATTGGAGGTAATTGGCAGCAGGCGGTCTCTCAAGTACCCAGGTCCAATACCATGAAGGGCTTTATAAGTGACAACTAGCGCCTTGAAGCGTATCCGAAGACCAACAGGCAGCCAGTGCAGCTCGCGGAGGATAGGTGTAACGTGGGTGTACCGAGGTGCACCCACGATCGCTCGCGCGGCTGCATTCTGGACAAGCTGAAGTCTCCGAATGCTCTTCAAGGGCTGCCCCTTGTATTTCTCCATAACTGTTGCTGGTACGGATGTCTGCATTTTGAATAGTCCAAAATAAAACACAAGCCATGAGAAATGTTTATTTTAAGGCGCAATGCTTCTTTTCCCAAACCAGATTCTAGATTCTTTGCATTAAACAGGGCGTAGACTCAAGAAAGCATGGGAAAAAACCCTTCCTGATATTTTCTACTGATAAAAAAACTAAACCAATTCACTAAGAAAATGGAATAGAAATTTCTTTGTCAATACAGCAGATAAATAAGTGGGAAAAGGTAATAACAGAATGTGCCGCATTACATCGAATGGATTCAAGCTATGTTTTTATCTGTACTGTATCTATTTAAAAAAGCATAGTAATAATCAAACAAATTCAATAAAAATGGCAAAAAAACCAGGTAACATTGAAAAGACAGAAACACC
Organism: Thamnophis sirtalis; assembly: GCF_051295495.1. Lineage (NCBI taxonomy): Eukaryota > Metazoa > Chordata > Lepidosauria > Squamata > Natricidae > Thamnophis > Thamnophis sirtalis. Next base: position 61,261,390 of record NW_028261392.1, on the reverse strand, counting down.
CCTATACTGGTTCACTGTTTTCTTTGAAGCGATTGTAAATGGGAAAATGTTAAAAATTGGTTGAAGGAACAAGATCCCAGCTTGAATTTGATGTACACATAATCAGGAAATAATACTAGACAGATAGATCGCATCCTAAAATAAAAGAGGGATGTTTTTGGACCTAATATTTTGCTTAACCTCTATTATTCTAAAGAAATCCTGGAGAATGAGTAAAATAGCCTAACTTGTGGCTGGAGATGGCAAGTATTCCTTTCTTCAAAACTTGGGGAGGGAAGGAAAGGCTTGGGAGGTGTAGAATACTCAAATTTGGTCCATAGTGGGGAAGATTCTACAAGAGGTAGATCTGTAAATATCCGGGGTGGGGTGGGGATGCAGTTTTTATGAGAAATAGTCGATTTGAAAAGAACAATTTTTGTCAAATTAATATTTCTAAATAAATAGTATGAGTGCTATTTGTCTTAATTTATTTTTAATATAAATCACATGTGTTGAGTTTAGCAAACATGTAGATACTCTGATTAGCAAAATGGTTAAGTCCAATAGGTTGATTCGCATGTCTAGATGAGTTTAGAACTGACTGAAAATTCATACTCAATGACTACCCATAAAAGGGGTGTGTTATACCACAGGGTTTGGTTGTGGGCCCAGTATGCTTCAATATTTTAATCAGTGACTTGGAATGAAGACCTGTAGCAGAGGTGGGTTCCTACCAGTTCACGCCAGTTCGGTAGAACCGGTTCGTCAAATCTACCAAACCGGTTAGAAGAGGTTCCACTAGTGGACCTGAAAAGCAGGCCACACCTACAGAAGAGGTTCCAAAAAAATTTGAAACCCACCACTGACACACACACACACAGACTCACACACAGTGAGAAAGAGATAAAGAAAGGAAGAAATAAATAAAGAAAAAAAAGAAAAAGTAAGAGAGAGATGAAAGAAAAAAAGGAAAAAGGGACAGAGAGACAAAAGGAAGGAGAGAGAGAGAGAGAAAGAAAGAAAACACATGGCCGGCAAGCCACTCCCACCAGGTCACATGGCCGGCAAGCCACTCCCACAAAGGAGGCCACACCCACAGAGTAGGTTCGGAAAAAAATTGAAACCCACCACTCAGCTGTAGACAATGCTTACCAGATCAGCAGATGAAATGAAACTGAAGGATACCAAATATAGAAAGCAAAAGCATAATTTGAAGTAACATTGACAGATTTAGAGAAATAAACTGAAAATAACAGACAAATATAAATGTTCTTCATTCGGGTAAAGGAAATAAAAGGCTCAGATATCGTCTGAGTATAACTGATTTAATAATAGTATATGAGGAAAAGAATTTTGGAACTGTAGTTGATCACACTCAGAATATTGTAGCAGTAACACACCTGCCAAAAAGAACATGCAATTTCAAGCCTGTGTCGCTATAACTAAAAGAGTTCAAATCATTGGAAGGAATATTTCACTTAATTCTATAGGGGTCAGAGTGCACCACAAGTGTTGTGTCCAGTAAGGAGATCCATATTCTAATAAAGATTCAGACATATTTGAATAGGTGCAAAGGGTTCCACCACAAAACCGCGTTCGACTAAAGCGGGCTCGACGAAACCGCGTAGCTACGTGACCTACGTAGCTAAACCTAATCCTAACCCTTAATCTAACCCTAAACCTAACCCTAACCCTTAACCTAACCCTAAACCTAACCCTAAACCTAACCCTAAACCTAACCCTTACCTTAACTTGAATCGGCTTGCTTTCAAAGCGCTATTTAAAGCGCCCTTCTTTCTCCACGCTCGCTGTTGTCACCCTGTTGATGACGTCAGCGACGCGGTTTAATCGGGCGCGCTTTAGTGGAGCGCGGTTTTGTCGTGCCACGGGTGCAAAGAAGGACAATGAAGATGATTAGGGGACTGAAATTTTTTTGCAAGAAGACAATGAGCTAAATTGTTAACTTTAGCTTTGAGGAAAAGATGGCTCTCGCAGGACCTATGATAGCTCTTTCCAAGTACCTGAAAGAACCTGATACAGATGGTGGTCAACATCTGTTCTCTTTCATTCTATTGTGCAGGACTCAGAATAATGGTCTTTAACTTATAGAAGATGGATGTTGGTTGGATATTAGGAACCCTTCTAATTAACAACAAGAACAGCTGAACTGTGGGTCCAATTATTGAAAAGAGAGGTGAGTTCACTGGTTATGTTCAAATAGAGAATAGAAAAACATCTGTCGGGGAGACTGTAATTTGGATTCCAGCAGGCACCAGGGGTTAGACAAAAAGGCCCAATTACTATGCTCTTCCAGCTTTGCTATTCTTCTCAATAAATATGCCTAAGAATGCCTTACAATAAAAAAAAATTAATAGTGGAATCCAGAAGTCGGAAACAATGCAAAATGCAGTCTATGACATCATAAAAAGTATAAGCAAAGTTTAAGCAATAAAACCCTGTGGAAAGGCTCGGCTGCTTTAAGGAGTTACATCCAGGTAATTCCCACAGTCCCCACATATGTAAGTTTCTGTTTCTTGTCCATCCCTTCGTTCTAACGATCAGCCTTGTTTTCTAAGACTAAGAGACAATGGGCTTGTGAGGATTGTGCCGTATGCCAATGCGGCACCTTTCAGATGCGTTAAAACTGAAATCCCCTCGGGAAGGAAGTATGCTGAATATCTGACAGACCTTAAGTGCTCTGAACAGCTAAGGTTGGAGAAAGCAGTAAAAAGAGAAGATAAATATTGCAGGAAACAGGCAACGACATTACCCTTTTAAGAAGACAAATGTTTTTGTTCTAGGTCCCTCTCCTCTCCCGTTTCATCCTCCTCCTCCCTCCTCCTCCTCCCTTCCCAGACTGATGTAATTCTTTAGTAAATTTCAAACAGAGGCAGCCGGTCACATGGCTGCTTGTGAGGCCAACATTCGGTGGCTGCACCGCCTTCCGGCTTTCTTGCCCCTGCATGAGAGCAACAACCTGCTTTGATTTCCAGGGTGCGCTGTGCATGAAAGGGTTGTGACTGCAGGCACACATGTGCCACTGTTGCTCTTACACAGCGGCTACGATTGGTTGCAAACTGTTTTTGTCTCTGTACCATGATTGGTTAAGATTAAGGTGACCAGATTTTCAGATTGGTAAAGAGGGACACCTTGGACCGGGGGTGGTGGGTGGGGGGACTTGATTAAAAATTTTATACGGAGCAACAAAAATTTTCATACAACGCAAAAATAGTATTGCAATTTTTTTTTAATTTCAACATAACTACAATTTACAAATATAAATTGTAACTGTTGCCAAACATCAAAATTTTGATCACGTGACCATGGGGATGCTGCAACGGTCGCTAAGTGTGGAAATGGTCGCTAAGTGTGAAAAATGGTCATCAGTCACCTTTTTTCAATGCCATGGTAACTTTGGTCGCTATACCACCTTTCTTGCCACAGTTCTTAAGTGAATAACTGCAGCTGGTATTTTGTATTTTGGATAGAATCTTTTTTTTTAAATAGTCTAAGACCATTAAAAAAAAAAGAATCCACACAGAATAAATTGAAGTAAAACATTTCAAACTATTCCACACAGAATAAATTGAAGTAAAACTACTTTTAAAAATTCTATGCACAATATATTCTTTTGTCTTGCCCCAGTTAGGATTTCTTAAGCAAATCCACTGGGCTTTCAACATGAAGCCAGAAAATCGAGACTTTTTTAAAACGCAGTGGGAAACGGGACAAATTGTTATAAAGCATGACCGTCCCGCCATAATCGGGACGTCTGGTCACCTTAGTTAAGATGGCTTAGCGCACACAGAGCCACGGGGGAATGTTGGAGAAGAGTCTTTTCTTGGGCGTTCTCTGGATTTCTGTATTTTGCCATAAAAATGGCTCTCACCCACAACCCTTGCTCAGGTGGAGTTACGGAGGGACGTGACATGGGGAGTGGAACAGGCTGTAAGAAAAGATGTGCATATCTGCATATCTTAAGCACCACTCAAACGAGAGATATAAACGAGACTGGAAAAAATGGATTGATTATATACAAAATAAATATGGGACTAAGAAATTCCAGATAGCAATAGCAATAGCACTTAGACTTATATACCGCTTCATAGGGCTTTCAGCCCTCTCTAAGTGGTTTACAGAGTCAGCATATTGCCCCCAACAACAATCCGGGTCCTCATTTTACCCACCTCGGAAGGATGGAAGGCTGAGTCAACCTTTGAGCCGGTGAGATTTGAACAGCCAAACTGCAGAACTGCAGTCAGCTGAAGTAGCCTGCAGTACTGCATTTAACCACTGCGCCACCTCGGCTCTTAGCTTATGATTAAGATCAGGAATGATATAAATTGTTTAAAGCTAGCCTAGCAAGGAGGAGCTAAGTTCAATGTAAAGATGTTATCAATTTTCTATTCTTTTTTCCAATATATTTTAGACTGGTTTTGTTAAAGAGTTATACCGTGTATGGGTTCTGGGAAGTCGGGGGAGGGAAGGCTGGGGGGAGGGGGTTGGGGGGGAGAGTGGGAGGGAGGGATGTATATTAGGCTTGACAAGGGGTGTTAGATTTTAAAGTAATATGATTGTACATGTATACTGTCTTCTCTTATTTTTTCTTTAAAACTAAGATATGTTAAGTATATTGATATGGAAGCATAAATACCATCAACATAGATTGGAGTTTGCTCAGAAGCGGAAATACACCAATGAGAGGAAGAGTGGGAGACAGAATAGAGAAAAAAGATGGAAAGAGAGGGATAGGAGAGAGGGTAAGGAGGGAAGATGAGGAAGATAAGGAGGAGTGGAATGTAGAGAGAGGAGAAGGAGACAGGAAGGGGAAGTAGGGTAGGAAAGGATGATGGAGGGAAGAAAGGAGGTAGGAGAGAGGTAGAAGAAAGAGGTGTATGGAGAGCAGAAGAGCTAATAATGGGTTTTTATCTTTCTGGGCGTTGATGACAAGAGGAACTGATGTAATTACTACTTAATACAATAGGATACTGGCTATGTAATAGTATACATGTGATTGTATGTTATGAAAATGGAAAATAAAAAAGTATATTTGAAAAAAGAAAGATGTGTTTGTGTGCTAATCTGGTTGGTCTGGAAAGATTTGACAAACAATAAAGTCTTTCTCTCTCCAGCAGCTCATTCCGAAGACAGCTCCTTGGCACAAGGAGGAAGGCAAATCAAAGCTGACTTAAGGGGTGGGTTTTACGTAGTCACTTTCGATTCCATTTGATTTTTAGTGGGTGGCTGCAGACCAGTTGATGATGGAGAAGGGAAAAGCTTTTCACAGATGGGCTACATCAAATCTGCAGAGAGCCATTCCCTGCTAGGAAGGGAAAACAGACAGCCCTGAAATAAAAAAAATAGAGAACAGGAAACAGCTTGTGAAAGTCATTTACAATTGTCAAAGGTGTGACTGCTGCACAAGAATGATTTGTTGTTCTGAGTTTACATTTATCAGAACCTGGGAAAACCCTGAGTGTAACTATTAGGGAATGGATATGGCTTGGTAGGACTGCGCAGGATTATATCCTGGCTACTCAATAGCCAGTGTCCACTGGTTAAAGCCTGTGGATTAAAACAAATGGGTGGATGCACACTATAATTCAAAACGGGCAGTTCTAATCAGCAATCTATCAAGTGCTTTATATACTGATGAGAGAAATGTCCTTCTGGGGTCGGCTCCAAGTGGGGAAAAAGACACTGGAGACATGGAGGCTGCTTGGAAAGATGGTTTTAATGGTGGACAGGACCACATGGCTTGAGCCCTGAACAGAAAAGGGGATCACGTGCTTCAATGTTGCCGGAGAAGAAGAGAAGGGCTGAGGAATGGGCTTGCTAGGCTTTTTATAACCTGCTCAGTCCCACCTCTCTGTTTCCTATTCCTGTATAAGAAATGTATTCTGATTGGTTGTCAGACTCCCATGGGGCCATGCAGGGGCAACTCTCTGGGCTGTGTTTTGAATCCAGGTTTGGTTGAGTTCTTAGATGCCATGTGGTCAATTGGGGCCAATATTATCATGCTTTAATCCCATCCCCTGGAGCTGAAGTGGAGAAGTCTTTATTATGTAAAGTGGACTAGCTTGGCCTTCTCAATGGCCCATTGACAAAGTGGGGATGGGCAGGAAGCTACAGGGAGTTATTCTGTCTTTTAAAACACGTTTCTTCCTTTTCCCATCCAGAGAAATATTCAGCCTTTTCAATATTTCCTAGGATATTTCATTTTTCTGGGAGAGGGCTGGGTGATAACTTCCTACAATACAAAGCTTTCACAATAGTGTACTTACACTGTTAGGACTAGGTTTAAATTTCCACACTGGTGAAGCCCAACAGCATACTGCTCCATCCACAAATCAGACTTACAAGTCAGATCTCTGAATTGACATATTTGCTTGGGCCATGTAGCTCTCTTGGCAACATTACATAAATGATTTCACATACCTTTTTGTGGTGGCCCAGCAGGAGCCATTGGAGCTGTCACCAGACTCCGACAGCGAGGGGCCCTATCTGTGGTGGGTTTCAAAAATTGTTGGAACCTACTCTGTGGGTGTGGCCTCCTTTGTGGGAGTGGCTTGCCACCCATGTGACCGGATGGGAGTGGCTTGCCGCCCATGTGACCGGATATGAAATTATGAATTAGTACTTAGGTCGGTCCAAGTGGCTATTCAGAAGTTAGTGGTTAGAAGCAATCGTAAAGCAAGATATGGAATTAAAACCAGAAATATTTTGTTGGCTATTTGAAAGGGAGTATAATATATATTTAATTTTACACATGTTAGCAGCTGCTGGAATTGTGTTTGCACAACAGTGGAAAAACAGAGATACGTAAAAGAATAAATATTACAATGTGCAGGAATAAATAAATTGACAATTAAAATCAAGAAGGCTTTGAATACTTTTTCACGTGGGATTGGTTTTAGCAATTGCCAACTAACGGAAACAGAAATTAGAAATCCAAAAGTATGAAAGAAAACACCAATTATGTAAGGAAAGGTCCCTAAAATGTATAAGGAAATATTACTAGATCATTATTAATGTGTAGATAACTGCGGGACATTACACACCCACCAGTGGTGGGTTTCAATATTTTTTGGAACCTCTTCTGTAGGTGTGGCCTGCTTTCCGGGTCCACTGGTGGAACCTCTTCTAACCGGTTTGGTAGATTTGACAAACCAGTTCTACTGAATAGGTGCAAACTAGTAGGAACCCACCTCTGGGTAGTACCAATAGGCCCCTTGGGTGTATTCCCACAACAATTGGAGAATCACTTGAACACCATTGGCATTGTCAAATTCAACATCAGTCAATTGCAGAAGGTGGCTTTCCTTGGAACAGCTTCCATCCTGCAACGATAAGTGTAACACCGTCAAACATCCACATCTGCCTATGCCAGGTCCTTGGTAAGGACTCGATAGGTAGGCAAAAATGCCAAACCCACTATGAACATCTGGCTGACAGATTGGGTTCGACATTTTTGTCTTACCTATCTAGTCCTTACCAAGGACCTGGCATAGGCAGATCTGGATGTTTGATGGAGGATGACGATGATGATGATGATTATACAATTGTATCACAGCGGCCAGTTGTTTCGCCGGATTTGGCATTGGTTACTAGTCGGGCCCCACCCAGGGGCCTAGGATGTCGTAACGTATTTTCGTAATATGCGTGCAGATCCAAGCAGTGCGGCTTTTTGCATTTGACTGATGGTGATTTTGTCAATTTTTAACTGTTTTAAATGTAATTCCAGTGCTTTTGGACTAGCACCCAGTGTGCCAATTACCACTGGAATTACCACTGCTGGTTTGTGCCATATACGTTGAATTTCGATTTTTAAGTCCTGGTATTTTGCAATTTTTTTTCATGTTCCTTCTCGGCGACCCTGCTATCACCTGGTATTGCGATGTCTATGATTGTGACCTTTTACATTATTTACATTTACACTATTATTATTATTATTATTATTATTATTATTATTAGTAGTAGTAGTAGTAGTAGTAGTAGTAGTATATACTATATTCATTAAACATGAAACTCAGTCAACTGAGCATTCAAAAATGCATCACAAATACCATTGACTGGTACTGATGGTTGATACAGGTTGATGCCAGCGTCCTAGGTATCAACTAAGTACCTACTTAAAATATATGTTGTTCCTAGTAGCACAGGGTTTTTTTGCAGTTCTGCTGGTGTTATTGCAGGAAGCTGCAAATTCTTTATGTGTTTTGTAAAATTCTTGGACATGGAACCAAGGGCCCCGATGACAATGGGTATCACTTTTACATGTGTCATTCATAGCCGTGTAGTTTCGATGTACTATTTTATACCACTCAACCTTTTCCTAGTAAGGTTACCAAAAATCAAAGAATGATTTCCGAACATTTTAATTTGTAATGTATGCAAGTATAATGTATACATTGATTTAAGAGAATTAAAAAATAACCACTGCACCTCCTCCCAAATCCCCCTTAACTCCCAGAAAGAAAACCATGCTCCTCCTCCTCTCTATATCATCATTCCACGATGATTCTTGTTCTCATCCTACAACAATTTTTTTCGGCTTTTGTTAGTCGTTACTGATCATTGTGCTACAATATTGTCTTTAGGACGGGATTATGAGCTTTCCATTTGCACGGCGAAGTATTTTTATACCCTGATCCTTTTCAATAGTATGTACATAAACATGTACATTAAAGCACAGATATTTAAATGTTTTGCCTTAGAATGCTGTTATAGCTGAAGCGTTCGTACAAGCTACTGTAAGAAAGAAATATAGCTACATTTAGAATGCATCAAATAGAGAGTACAGGAGGGAAGGAAGGAGGGATGGAAGGAGAGGAGAGAAGAAAGGAGGGAAGGAAGAAGGGAAGGAAGGAGAGAAGGAGAGAAGAAAGGAGGGAAGGAAGGAGGGAAGGAAGGAGAGAAGGAGAGAAGGAGAGAAGAAAGGAGGGAAGGAAGAAGGGAAGGAAGGAGAGAAGGAGAGAAGAAAGGAGGGAAGGAAGGAGGGAAGGAAGGAGAGAAGGAGAGAAGAAGGGAGGGAAGGAAGGAGGGAATGTAGGAGAGAAGGAAGGGGGAAGGAAGGAGGAAAGGAAGGGGGAAAGGAAGGAGAGAAGAAAGGAGGGAAGGAGAGAAGGAGGGAGGGAAGGAAGGAGGGAAGGAAGGAGAGCAGGAGAGAAGAAACGAGAGAAGGAAAGAGGGAGGGAGGGAAGAAGAAGTAGAACCGTTGTAAGATAAGATGGATCTATGGGATGGTAAGAAAGCAATTTTCAAGTATATTGTCAACTGTAGGGGAAAAAAATGTTATAAATACATATTATTAATCACAGTTATGAGATCATATAATTGTGAATGTATATATGAAATTGATAAAATAAAAATTAAAAAAAACAAAAACAAATAGAGAGTACAATATATGCACACATGTGGATAGGCAGGAAGATGGCATACTGTTCAGTGTTAATCAACCTTTCAAATATTTCTGTTTTCTGTTACTATATTTCTTGACCTGATCCACTCCAGATGTGTTGGCTTGCAGCCCTCCCCCTCCCCAGCCTACCACGTTGAGAGGAGGCCCCCCGCCTTCCTTCTCTGGTTCGCAAGATGATTGGCTACTATCTCTGCCTGCAGGCAGTGCCCCAGTGTCCAATCAGAAGCACAGATGTGATCACATGCCATGGAACTACATTTCCCATAAGGCAGCCTCTGCCTACATTTCCCAGGAGGACGTTTCTTAAAGGAGACCCTTCTTCATCCCTACACTTATCTATCTACTGCTGGGGGCAGCGCAGAAGGGTTTGCAAGCCTCGGGAAGCGAACCTGCGATCCAGCCTGGAAAGAGCTCTCCGCACGGCGTGGGTCGGGGGAGCAAGCCGGAGCCAAGCCCGCAAGGCGACGGGTGCCAGGCGTCATGTCCATGGAGGACCCCTTCTTTGTGGTGAAAGGGTAGGTGGGCAGCCCAAGAGGAGGAGGAGGAAGAGGAGGAGGAGGAGGAGGAGGAGGAGGAAGGAAAGGAGGCCTTGCAAGAGTGTGGCTGGTATTCCTGGCCTCGTCCTCCGTGGGGGGGTCAGCCCGCTTCTGCCCTGCGTCTTAGTGGAAGAAAGATCGGCCTTCTTCTTGGAAACGGTGCCACTTCTGGACCTGAACCCATTGTCTTGATTTCTCGGAGGGTTTTCCTTCTCCCCCCCCCCCTGCTCGCTCTCCAACAGGAAAATCTTCCCTGCTGTGTTTTGTTACATTGTGTTACATTGTGTTACATTGTTGCAACTAGTTGAAAGGGGAAATGTTGCGAAAAATGGCACAGGTTGTGAGGTTTGCGCTTCCTTTTCCGTATTTTGTTACATTGTCCCCCTTCCGTGGTGTTGTTGTTTTTAAAATATATATTTTTATTTTCAAAACAAACCTGCAAATCCTCCTCCTTTACATACTGTAGAAAGTGTATCAGTTGGTTACAAAAAGGCTTTCGTGCATCTCTTCCACCGTCATCAAATCTAATTCATATTAATTCTAATAATCTTAACTCGGATATTTATTATATTGCCATCATCATACCTCCACTTTTATTTGACTAGGATTATTTAAACGTCCTTCATCATAAAATATACCAAGATTTAATACATCATACGTTTTATTTACATTTATTTGACTATGATTATTTAAACATCCTTCATCATGAAATATACCAAGATTTAATAGATAACCACATACTGACCTTTCATTTACTTATTTATAAAATCCTCCATTAACATTAAATCCTCATATCTAAACATCTATAATATTTAATACCAAATACCCTTCCGTGTTTTTTTAAAATATATTTTTATTTTCAAAACAAACCTACAAATCCTCCTTCTTTACATACTGTAGAAAGTGTATCAGTTGGTTACAAAAAGGCTTTTGTGCATCTCTTCCACCGTCATCAAATCTAATTCATATTAATTCTAATATCTTAACTCGGATATTTATTATATTGCCATCATCATACCTCCACTTTTATTTGACTATGATTATTTAAACGTCCTTCATCATAAAATATACCAAGATTTAATACATCATACATTTTATTTACATTTATTTGACTATGATTATTTAAACGTCCATCATCATAAAATATACCAAGATTTAATACATCATACATTTTATTTACATTTATTTGACTATGATTATTTAAACGTCCTTCATCATAAAATATACCAAGATTTAATACATAATACATTTTATTGACATTTATTTGACTATGATTATTTAAACGTCCTTCATTATAAAATATACCAAGATTTAATAGATAACCACATACTGACCTTTCATTTACTTATTTATAAAATCCTCCATTAACATTAAATCCTCATATCCTATTCTACCTAAACATCTATAATATTTAATACCAAATACCCTTCCGTGGTTTTTTTAAAATATATTTTTATTTTCAAAACAAACCTACAAATCCTCCTTCTTTACATACTGTAGAAAGTGTATCAGTTGGTTACAAAAAGGCTTTTGTGCATCTCTTCCTCCGTCATCAAATCTAATTCATATTAATTCTAATATCTTAACTCGGATATTTATTATATTGCCATCATCATACCTCCACTTTTATTTGACTATGATTATTTAAACGTCCTTCATCATAAAATATACCAAGATTTAATACATAACCACCTACTGGCCTTTCATTTACTTATTTATAAAATCCTCATATCCTATTCTAGCTAAACATCTATAATATTTAATACCAAATACCCTTCCGTGTTTTGTTACATTGTTGCAGCTAGTTGAAAGGGGTGGGGGGGGAATGTTGTGAAAAATGGCACAGGTGGGTTTGTAAGGTGTAAGGCTTCATTGAGCTACAATATTGTCTTTAGGACGGGATTATGAGCTTTCCATTTGCACAGCAAGGTATTTTTTATACCCTGATCATTTTCAATAGTACGTAGATAAACAGCTTTAAAGCACAGATATTTAAATATTTTGCCTTAGAATGCTGTTATAGCTGAAGCGTTCATACAAGCTACTCTAAGAAAGAAATATAGCTACATTTAGAATGCATCAAATAGAGAGTACAGGAGGAAAGGAAGGAGGGAAGGAAGGAGAGAAGAAAGGAGGGAAGGAAGGAGGGAAGGAAGGAGGGAAAGAAGGAGGGAAGGAAGGAGGGAATGTAGGAGAGAAGGAAGGAGGAAAGGAAGGGGGAAAGGAAGGAGAGAAGGAGAGAAGAAAGGAGGGAAGGAAGGAAGGAGGGAAGCAAGGAGAGAAGGAGGGAAGGGGGAAGGAGGGAGGGAAGGAAGGAGGGAAGGAAGGAGAGCAGGAGAGAAGAAACGAGAGAAGGAAAGAGGGAGGGAGGGAAGAAGAAGTAGGACCGTTGTAAGATAAGATGGATCTATGGGATGGTAAGAAAGCAATTTTCAAGTATATTGTCAACTGTAGGGAAAAAAATTGTTATAAATACATATTATTAATAACAGTTATGAGATCATATAATTGTGAATGTATATATGAAATTGATAAAATAAATTTAAAAAAACAAAAAACAAATAGAGAGTACAATATATGCACACATGTGGATAGGCAGGAAGATTGCATACTGTTCAGTTTTAATCAACCTTTCAAATATTTCTATTTTCTGTTACTATATTAAGCTTTCTTGACCTGATCCTCTCCAGATGTGTTGGATAACAGCCCTCACCATCCCCAGCCAACTTCAGGGTGTTTGTTGGGAATAATAAATGTTATAATCTAACATGTCTGAAAGACATTAGGTTGAGGGAAAGCTAATCCAAAGCTTATGTCCAAGAATATATTAAGAGAAATAATAATATTTGGTACCATGATCGTCATTTGTCTTCTAAGCACCCCAGTCTGCCCTCTCATGAAATAAAGGGATGTACTTCACCAATGCACATTCTTTGAAATTAAAATAATGTCATAATATAATATATTTTTTTATTGCCTCCTCAAATTTAATTTCGCCAATGGTGGAACCTTTTATGGGGCAGTAATTTGTTGTATGTTGAACTGTTAATTGTTATAATTGGTTGTGAAATGCTATTATTGTCCCAGGCTGAATGCATTCATCATTCAGCAAATCGTTTTGCTATGAAAAGATACTGTATTTTGTTTACTTATTTCACATGCTGAATTCATTACAGTATGTGCACAACAGCCGTAGCCTACTGTGTAAGTGGCATTCTCAGAACATTTTGCTAATTTTGAATGAGTCCCTTGTGGAACTGAAGGCCCCTGTGTTATAAACTGTTTGAAGAAGCCTTTTTTTCTAATGTGTTACTAAGGTCTGTAGTCAAAGACGTAAAGAAGGGGTGGAGTGGGGGGGTGAGAAAAGTCTATTTGGTTGACGTGGGGGGGGGAGACATCCTTTACTTTTACCAAGATAATTGATGAGAGTATTTGATGGTGCCAAGTAATGAGCCCTCTCCGGTGAGCGGTGAGCGGTTAGAAAATTTTACTACTAACAGAGATATAAAAGTGTACGGTAGGTATAAAAAGGCTGACTATCCCTGCTCTAGATTATGGCATTATTTCTGAGAAGGGACTTCCATGAGACCCTTCTAACACAGAGGTTCCCAAACTTGGCAACTTTAAGACTTGTGGACTTCAATTCCCAGAATTCTCCAGGCAGCTCTATGACTCATGAGGATTTTCCTCCCTCTCTCACCTCCAGGGAAGTTCAGAAGGCAGTAAATACTGCTCAGGGGCTGTTCCAGAGATGGACAGAACTCCTACAAGATCCGTCAACAGCTACAAGAGAAGAAATTGACTGGACCACAAATGAGCTGAGGAACAACTTAAGGAGTATTGAGTGGGACCTTGAAGATTTAGACGAAACAATTAATATCCTTTTTGTTCTTGGGGTGAATAGTTAAATAAATTCACATAGTATTTAGGCAAGCAATCAAATGGTTTTTCCATAAAATTAATAAATATAAGCATTACATAAATAATAAATAAAAGTTCTCACCCAACTTATTTTGGAGCAGTTGTTGAACGCAGAAATATATAACTCTTATCCTTTATAAAAGTATAAGACATAACAGTCTATCAATGGACAGCTTTGTACATTTACAGGGTATAAAGTTGTTATATACGTGTTCGCTTTCCTTTTCACAGTCTGTAGTCACAAATGGAACATTGTTAGAGGAAGATATATTTAATAGTTGTTCTGACACACACACCCCTCGTCCCACACCAACACACACTCCGAGCCAAAGATAAGTTACGGCATTTAATTAACAGACAGACAGATCCTTGGCAGCAAACCGGCACAGACAAGCTTGGGCAGCAATCCAGCAGAGAGAAGCCGTGGCAGCAATCCAGCCTGCCAAGCTCACAATAATGTTCTCCAACATTAGTTCCTGCGTTGACTTCTGCAAGAGGGGTGTGTGCACAAGCAGTCCTTTTATAGTCTGGAGAGGAGCCTAATGACCACCAGCTGAGTGCAATTACCTCCTGTAACTGCGCAACTGTTCCTGACGCCTATTAGCTCTTTGGTGCCAGGCATCCAGGAACAATTCACTACTGGCTTCCGGCTCACTCTCCCTTGTCTCCTCCCCACTGGTCCAAGGCTCAGGTGCCACCTGGTGGCCAACCAGTCTCTCTGCGCCCTGCTCGGAGTCGGAACCCTGTCCAGGGTCCTCTACATCCTCCAGAGCCGACTCATAGGGCCCCTCGCTGTCGGAGTCTGGTGGCAGCTCCAACGGCTCCTGCTGGGCCACAACAATAGTGTATGTCTAAGAAGCACTTAGCCTGCAAAAGACAATCAGAATTGGTTTCTGTAGCGTTGTTGATCATGGTTTTAGCCCCGGATCTCACAAAACAGGAAACAAGAAAGCAAGTCATAAGAGCATAGCAGTTCTAAAAATGCTGATAGGATACTTTTTCCTTGTGTACTAGCACTATTGATTTTTAAAGGTTTCGTGAAAATATATAAGTAAAAATTGCATTTGAAATGTAATCCCTTAACTGATTATTCTCAACGCATTGTTGAAGCGAATCCTCGGAAGTTCAACCTTGACGCCACGGAACTAGGTGTGAGAAAAGCCTTCATCACAAGCACTCGGCAAGTGGTCCGGGTAAGACCTTTGAGTTTCTTGAGGAGGCAACACGATGATATAGAGCAAAAGAAGTTCTACCTATTTATTAGAGCATCAACAGTTTCTAATTCACCATGAAATTAAGCGGAAAATGAAGATATCTCTCAAAATTGCTGTTCATGAACAAAAATATAATTCTGGCCGTGCAGTGCAATGTTTCTGAGGGCAAAAATACCTTACAATATACTGTCCCCACTAGTGTTGACTGACAGCTTCCCTTCCCCCTGGAAACAAGCAATTGATCACAAGCTGGGCTCTTATGGGCTCTCACCATTATTCTTAATGTCCCTAGGCTTTGAGCAAGCAAAGCAAGTAGTAATTAATAGAATGAGGGACATGGAGATCCAAGAAGAACTAAATAGGTTGCCTCTCCACAGTAGGGACAGAATCAAGCAGGGTGTGTGGGAATCGGCAAGATATCTAAATGACCCGATCTCCCATTTTAATTTCCTATAACTACCATAATGTCTCTTTTTGGTGGGTTTCCCCCACCCCCACCCCCGCCATCAAGATGTTGCTAAACATATAGAACTGTTCAATTTGCATTTCCTTTGCATCTGTGGCTGGAACATAAATTTAGAATTATAATATTGATTACCTTGCTTTGGATTAAAATTGAGATTATTCTGTCATTTGGGAAGTTGTATTTGGGTGCTACGTTTCAGGTCCTTTTGCTAATAGTGATAGCTAATTGGCTGCTCCTTCTGTTCTGTGATATATTTTTTTTGTTCATCAAGGATGTGACACTGATGTGCAGTGCATTCCAAGTTGCAAACTCCTACATTGCCAGTATTCAATCCCAACTTTGCTCTGACAGCATCAAGTTTAGTTTGGCTTGTTGAAACAATTTCCTAGCTGAAGGGTCCATTTTCCAATATCATGTTGGCACTGTCCAGTTTGTGAATGTCCATTTTTGTTTTCTTGGCAAAATAGTGGGATCGCATCACCATTTCCTTTTTCAGTGGATTATATTTAGTCTGACTCCTGAAATAAATAATTGTTCTGACCCCCCTCCTCCGTCCAGGAACGAAAGCCGAAACCAACGTAAATGAGAAGGTTTCTTTTAATCAGTCTAGACTCTCGTTGGCTGCAAGCCACATAAACAAAGAGATAAGCACTCTGGCAGCAAGTCCTACAAAACTTGGCAGCAATGCAAACAAACTCTGGCAGCAATCCAGCCTGCCAAGTTTGTTTCTCGTTAGTCCTTAACGTTGACTTCTGCAGGAAGGCGTGGCACAAGCAGTCTCTTTTATAATCAGGATCTTCATGAGCATCGGCTGAGTGTAATCACCTCTTGTAATTACGCCGTTGTTCTTGACGCCGAGTAGCCCTTCGACGGCGTGCATCCCGGAACAACTCACAGGTGTTTTCTGGATCACTCACTTTTGTCTCCTCCCCACTGATCCAAGGCTCAGACGCCACCTGGTGGCCAACCAGTCTCTCCTCGCCCTGCTCGGAGTCGGAACCCTGTCCAGGGTCCTCCACCTCCTCCAGGGCTGACTCATAAGACCCCTCGCTGTCGGAGTCTGGCGGCAGCTCCAACGGTTCCTGCCGGGCCACAACAAATAATGCAAATGAATATCAGCTTTGCAGCCCTTACAAGGCTTCTTGTTACTGAAACATTCCCAAAGAAAACAAAGCAAGAAATTTGACAATGGAGTTGGGTTGGAGTTGTCACATAAATTGTTTTATGGTAAATGAACTACTGTATCAGTCAATTATGCTAACTTATGTTGTTGTTGTTTTTTTTTAAAAAAAACAATAGGATATGAAGGATCAAATGTCAAATACTTCTGTTCAAGCACTGGCTGAAAAGAAAAACAGGCAGGTCAGTATTGATACTGGATTACCTTGGATCTTGGATGCCAACTTTGTTAGTTGTGACTGGAGTGTTTGTATTAGGTGTTTAATTCTAACCAGTGGTGGGTTTCAATTTTTTTTTGAACCTACTCTGTGGGAGTGGCTTGCTGGCCATGTGACCTGGTGGGAGTGGCTTGTCAGCCATGTTTTCTCTCTCTCTTTCTCTCTCTCTCCTTCCATTTGTCTCTCTGTCCCTTTTTCCTTTTTTTCTTTCATCTCTCTCTCCTTTTTTCTTTCTTTTTTTCCCTTTCTTTATTTCTTCCTTTCTTTCTCTTTCTCTCTCTGTGTGAGTCTGTCTGTCTGTGTCAGTGGTGGGCTTCAAAAATTTTTGGAACCTCTTCTGTAGGTGTGGCCTGCTTTCTTGTGGAACGTCTTCTAACCCAGTGTTTTTCAACCACTGTGCCACGGCACACTAGTGTGCCGTGACATAGTGTAAGGTGTGCCGTGGGAAAAACACTTTATATATAGTCAATATAGGCACAGAGTTAAAATTTTTTAAGATTTTCTAATGGTGGTGTGCCTCGTGATTTTTTTCATGAAAAAAGTGTGCCTTTGCACAAAAAAGGTTGAAAAATACTGTTCTAACCAATTCGGTAGATTTGACGAACCGGTTCCACTGAACTGGTGCGAACTGGTAGGAATCCACCACTGGGTCTAACATTAGCCACTCCCCTGAAAGGGAAGTTCCCTTAGTTCAGGAAGCACACTGACTCGGTTCATGCTTTCCCCCTAAATTAATGGAAAAGGATAGAATTATTGTTATGCTCACAATGATAATCCACCAGGAAGTGAATGCTGGGTTGCTGAAGACAGAAAAACTATGAATTTCCAAATATAGACACAGCTTTGGTGCAAAATGAGTCTGTGTGAGGCAGCATCATCTTTGTCTTGCTTTGGGAAAGAGATGCCAGGTAGTTCCTTGAGCCTCTCCTGGACATGTTAAGAGCTGAAGACTGATTGGATTTCAGACAGGGATGTGCAGTCAGGGGAGGCAGAGCCTCACCACTGTCATCATGAAAAGGAAAAAAATGTAAAAGGAAAAAGGCGAGAGCTGCTGAGGTCAGGCTGAGCTAGTTGCTCCCAGAGTCACCGTGGATGACTCTGCTTAACTGTTTAAAAAAGCCTCTTAAAAAGTGCCCTCTACAGGAGGAGGCAGGAGAACAACGTGCCTCATCTAGTCTGGCGTTTTATGATCACTCGAGCAGAGTTAAGCAAGGGTTAAAAGCCTAAAAATTCCTGACGTAGGTGAGGCACGTCGTTCTCCTGCACGTGAAGGAATGAAGGAAACTTTTTCACAAAAGAGAAAAACAAATGCTGTCGCTTTAAATCGGGACTGAGTATGCCTGGCTGTGGAATTCTGGGAGTTGAAGTCCACAAGTCTAAAAAAATTTGAAACCCACCACTGTGTCAGTGCCTCACCAGCCATAAACCTCACCGCACTTCACTGATTTCAGATGAGCAGCCAACAATTTGTGCACCCTTTAAAGATATGTAAACAGAATGTTATTTCTTAAGTATTGCCTGTACATGTTAAACTGTGCAGATGTAAGCTTTTCTGAAAACGAATAGCTAAATCTTGCAAGTTCACATTGTTCGGAGTCTGACATAGCTGTGAAACAGCAAAAGTGCAGATCTAAAAGTAGATTAAAATGAGCAGAGGTTTCTTCTTGGTTATTTGTGATCACTATAGTTCAACCTCTCTTTAACTACTTAATTTCAAACTAATACATTTTTTTTCCTGTTGCTACTGATTCTTTTATATAGGAATAAGAAAAATGTTTCTTAATAACCTGCTTGAAAACTCAGCTGCTGCAGCAGCATTGAAAATAGAAAATTGCCGAGTCTTAAAAATCTGATTTTGGAAATGTGATGAGATCAGTCTGAGTCACGAGATTTGTATGTTGTATTTGTTTGTCCATTTGCTTGACAGTTGTTGCATGCCATCACAAGTATACATTGTGGAGGTTTCTGAATCAAAAACATACAATTGAAATAACTAACAAACAGTTTAGAATAGAATAGAATGGAATTTTATTATTTGTATGCCGCCCTTCTCCGGGAGGGGGGCGGAAGAAAGAGGTGTATGGAGAGTGGAAGAGGTATATTGGGTTTCTATTTTGGGGGGTATCGTTGACAAGAGGAATTGCTGTGATTATTGTTTAATGTTGTATGGCCCCGGCTATGCACAGTATATATGTGAGTGTATGAAAATGGAAAAATGGAAAATAAAAACATTTTAATAACAAAATTAGACTTCAACCAGTGCATCAGTCAAAGCAGTGGGTGTGAATTCAGGAGAACCCTCAAATATCCTGTCTGCTGCTTCAAGCGAGTAAAAATAGGACAAGTTGAGTACATTGACATATAGTAGAAATACACCAAGGGGAGGAGGAGTGGGATAGAAGAAAGATGTGTAGAGAGGGCGGGAGAGAGGATGGGAGGGAGGGTGAGAAGGAAGGGAGGGAGTGGATCGGGAGAGAGGAGTGGTAGAGGGGGAGGGGAAGTAGGGAAGAGGGGAATGATGGAGGGAAGATAGAAAGTTGGAGGGGGCGGAAGAAAGAGGTGTATGGAGAGTGGAAGAGATATGTTGGGTTTCTATTTTGGGGGTATTGTTGACAAGAGGAATTGCTGTGATTATTGTTTAATGTTGTATGGCCCCGGCTATGCACAGTATATATGTGAGTGTATGAAAAGGGCGGGAAAAGGGCGGCATATAAATCCCAATAAACCTAAACCTAAAATGGAAAATGGAAAATAAAAACATTTTAATAACAAGATTAGACTTCAACCAGTGCCTCAGTCAAAGCAGTGGGTGTGAATTCAGGAGAACCCTCAAATATCCTGTCTGCGGCTTCAAGCGAGTACCAGCTCATCTCAAAAGCAAATCCTGAGATGGCAGAACAGCATCTACCTCTTTGCGAGGATTCAATTTTAACATCTTGCTATAACTGACCCTGTATTTCCTACGCAGGTGCTTCTGGGAGAAAGTAGAACACCCAGCTGGAGCTCCAGGCCGGATAAATACACCCGCTTGGATCGAGAACTGCAGTCTGCAAATTCACACTTCATTGAAGACCAGCAAGCACAACAGCAGGTAGTCTGCATGCGTCTTTCTTTGCAAGGATCCCAACTAGCCACTTATAGAATGAGATTTCTAGATGAGGCTTTCAACCACAAATCTCACAGATTCTATATTTTAAAATATATATTTTTATTCTTTTTAAACAAAACAACACATACAAAACTGTTCTGACCCCCCCCCCTTCTTCGTCCAGGAATGAAAGCCGAAACAAACGTAAATGAGAATGTTTTTTAATCAATCCAGACTCTCATTGGCTGAAAGCCAAATAAACAAAGAGATAAGCACTCTGGCAGCAAGTCCTACAAACCTTGGCAGCAATGCCAACAAACTCTGGCAGCAATCCAGTCTGCCAAGTTTGTTTCTCGTTAGTCCTTAACGTTGACTTCTGCAAGAAAGGCGTGGCACAAGCAGTCTCTTTTATAATCAGGAGAGGATCTTAATAAGCATCAGCTGAGCGTAATCATCTCCTATAATTATGCAGTTGTTCTTGCCGCCGAGTAGCCCTTCGACGGCGTGCATCCCGGAACAACTCACAGGTGTTTTCTGGAACACTCCCTCTTGTCTCCTCCCCACTGATCCAAGGCTCCGGTGCCACCTGGTGACCAACCAGTCTCTCCTCGCCCTGCTCGGAGTCGGCACCCTGTCCAGGGTCCTCCACCTCCTCCAGGGCCGACTCATAAGACCCCTCGCTGTCGGAGTCTGGTGGCAGCTCCAACAGCTCCTGCTGGGCCACAACACAAAACAAAGCAGGAAAAAAGAACAACTTTCCTCCATTTCATCAAGTATGTCGTTTGGTTACAAGTTTTTGTGCATCAATTCTTAACCTTAGGATTAACATCACTGGTTTTGCATTAAACATAACTGAATATTTCATTGTCATTGAGCATTATGTGTTCAAATTACCATTAATATTATTTCATTTGTATCAATCCTTATTTCCTTGAATTCATAATTATCTATCAAATAACAATGAGTCTTTCAAGTATTATAATATCACCTCTCTCCAAGGAGGAAAAGCGGAGATTAGAACAAAGAATTCCCATTAATTTATAATATACGTTCATATTTTCAATTGACCATAATGTCACCAATCATCCAGAGTTCCAAGAATAGTTTCCCATTATTAATCACTAATCCATATAGTAACTATTTCAAATCATATGTATATCTCACAGATTCTTAATATAATAGGTGAGATTCATATGCAACCTCAGGATACATTCACATTTACTGTTATAGAGAATAACCTGATTTTGTATTTAATAACCGCAGCAAGACTGTTGGTGGCGCAATACTGGAAGAAGGAAGATTTGCCTACTATTCAAGAATGGGCATTAAAAGTAACAAACCTAGCAGAGATGGCTAAAATATCAGCATACCTCAAGGACCACTCCGATGAGAGATATAAACTGGAGTGGAGAAGATGGATTGACTATACTCAAAATAAATACGGGACTAAGAAATTCCAGATAGTTTATGACTGAAGAAACAAGGAATGATATAATCTGTTTAGAGTTAGCCTAACAAAGAGGAGTTAAAGCTCAAATGAAAGATGATACTAACTTTCTTTAAGTTTATGTTAGAACATCTTTGTTAAAGATTTATACCCTGTATTGGTTCTGGGAAGTCGGGGGGGGGGGAGGTTGAGGGGGGTTCGGGGGGGAGGGCAGGGGGGGAGGTAAACATTTGCAAAAGTTTTTTTTTCTAAAAATTTTCAATTAAGAAAAAAGGTTATATTCACATTTGTATTTCACATTGGGGGAGTCAGGAGGTGACAGTGGGTATCATGTCTCCAAGGTGTTAAGATCATTTCTTTCTCAGAGAGTGTCTGGGAACAGCCAAATGTATATTCAGCCCACATAGCAATAGCAGTTAGACTTATATACCGCTTCATAGGGCTTTCAGCCCTCTCTAAGCGGTTTACAGAGTCAGCATATCGCCCCCAACAACCATCCGGGTCCTCATTTTATCCACCTCGGAAGGATGGAAGGCTGAGTCAACCTTGAGCCGGTGAGATTAGAACCGCTGAACTGCAGATAACAGTCAGCTGAAGTGGCCTGCAGTACTGCACCCTAACCACTGCGCCACCTCGGCTCATACACAACATATATATTTGGTACCGATAGCAAGTCTGAATGAACTTTTTCTACTTTGTACAAAGACACAGAAATCGGGATGCTCCTCTCCCGCACATAGATACACATTCTCAGGGTTAAAGATACCCATGAACCAGGCTTTGAGTCAAGGAAGCCCCTTCTCTGGATGTTGGCATGTCATTCTCCAGTTCATTAATAACTCACACCCATTTAAATTAAAAAAGTATTATTGAAAAGTATTATTAGCTAGGCAAATCATGGTTGCAGGAATTCAGTTTTGCCTATAAAGAGCCGAGGTGGCGCAGTGGTTAGGGTGCAGTACTGCAGGCCACTTCAGCTGACTGTTACCTGCTGTTCAGCAGTTCTAATCTCACCGGCTCAAGGTTGACTCAGCCTTCCATCCTTACGAGGTGGGTGAAATGAGGACCCAGACTGTGGGGGCGATATGCTGACTCTGTAAACCGCTTAGAGGGGGCTGAAAGCCCTATGAAGCGGTATATAAGTCTAACTGCTATTGCTATTGCTATTTTCAGACCTGGGCAGGAATGTAAGGAGGGATTTTTTTTCCTTTAAGAGGTGGGGTTTAAGTATAACTTTTCTTTCCCCTCTTCAGTCATTTTAATGGCAAGATGAACTTTTTCTTCAAGGCAGTATCTGAATGCTCAAGAATCCAGAGCAGTTTGTAGGCAATGATCTTTTCAATGCATAATTTGAACTGCGTAACACTTTAATCTCTTCCTATCTCCCCATCCAACTCTATTCTATGTTCCAGTTAATCATTGATCAGCAGGATGAACAGTTGGAGCTGGTCTCTGGCAGTATTGGAGTACTAAAGAATATGTCCCAACGCATTGGAGGGGAATTGGATGAACAAGCTGTGTGAGTATTAAGCAAATTGAATCCCCGTGCGCATAATATAAATTTATTATTAGCAGCCTTCTTGGCAGCTAAATCCCACTACTGTATTGACTTCTTCGTGAACAATCATCCCTAGGATGTGTGAGAGTCAGAAAGAAAGTTATTGAGTATGTGCGCGATAGTATCTTTGGTGCAATTTATAAATATTATTCTCTCACCCAGCAGCAAAAATAATTGGCCTAACTTAGATTGGCTTGGTTCAGTAAATGGTAAGCCTTGGATCAGTGGGGAGGAGACAAGAGGGAGTGTTCCAGAAAACACCTGTGAGTTGTTCCGGGATGCACGCCATCGAAGGGCTACTCGGCGGCAAGAACAACGGCGTAATTATAGGAGATGATTACGCTCAGCTGATGCTTATTAAGATCCTCTCCTGATTATAAAAGAGACTGCTTGTGCCACGCCCTTCTTGCAGAAGTCAACGTTAAGGACTAACGAGAAACACAGTAAATTGCCTCAGGAATGGTTAGCTTCCTTATGTAGAACTGAATGCTACAAATTATTTGGAATTTCGTGGAAATGCTAAGTATTTAATCTCATTTACTCTGTGGGTTTATGAAATGAAATCAGCAACATGCATTCTCGTCTGTACAAACCAAAACATTAAAAGCAAAGTTGTTTTGGCTTAACTTTCAGCGTTAAAAACACAGTTTGGAATGAACAAATGGAACTCAAAGAAACGATTCATTCAGTGTGGTAGACACTGATAGAAAAGTAGCAATTCAGACAAAGGGGGAAATTTACTAATAGAATCTTCAATTTAGAATGATAAATTGTTTTATTTCTAGAGACACTGTTTCTCACAAATACACTCAAGCAATCAGCTTGTTTGTTTCTTAAAAGGGTTTCATTGGTTCATTGTTGTGATTCTTCCAGTGCTGTCCAGTTAATTTTAAGCTTAAAAAACAAGATTGCTGTTTTTCTATTTCATCTGAAAAAATAATGTTTGAAAACAAACATGTATGCTACTCCTCAATTTTTTTATTTTTTTAATGCCAGTTATTTTCCAAATTAGATATTAAGTATACAAAGAATTTTTAGAAAATAAAAATAATTATGGGGTGGGAAGATGCCATTATGAACTAAGAAATTATTTTCCACTTGAAATTATCCCTACCCCGTTGCTCTTTTATTCACCAGGAAGGCAAAATATTTTTGAACACACCTTACCCCACCAGTAATGAACAGACAGGTGGCTGAAATCCTTACCGTTACTAATACTGTTAGGAGACAATGATGAATGTCTTACATAACTTCCAGTTGGGCCTTTTTGTAATAATAGATTAGGAAGGCTGTGATATAAGAAAATTTATATATAAGTGAAAGATCGTATGAACTTTGTGTGAGAGAGATAAAACGAATAAACGAAGAAGGGGAAATTGTGGGGAAAGTAATGACTGAAAGAGGGAAAAAAGATGATAGCTACAATCAAGTCTCATGAAGGAACTAGACTCCAAGACTCTTCCAAATTATATCTACTTCTCTATTAGATAAAAAATTTTGTAACAAACTCTTACCTAACTTTTCTTATGTGAAATTTCAATGCATAGGCCTTTGCATCATAGGGACCTCAGCCTCCTTAGATTCAGTTCATGTTTATGCCGCTATATCAGTAATGAACATGGGAACAGTGCAGTGGTGGGTTTCAAAAAATTTTCGAACCTACTCTGTGGGTGTGGCCTCCTTTGTGGGAGTGGCTTGCTGGCCATGTGACCTGGTGGGAGTGGCTTGCAGGCCATGTGTTTTCTTTCTTTCTCTCTCTCTCTCTCTCTCTCTCTCTCTTTCCTTCCTTTTGTCTCTCTGTCCCTTTATCCTTTTTTCTTTCATCTCTCTCTCTCTCACTTTTTCTTTTTTTTCTTTTTTCTTTATTTCCTTCTTCCTTTCTTTCTCTTTCTGTGTGTGTGTGTGTGTGTGTGTGTGTGTCAGTGATGGGCTTCAAAAATTTTTGAACCTACTCTGTGGGTGTGGCCTCCTTTGTGGGAGTGGCTTGCCGGCCATGTGTTTTCTTTCTTTCTTTCTTTCTTTCTTTCTTTCTTTCTTTCTTTCTTTCTTTCTTTCTTTCTCTCTCTCTCTCTCTCTCTCTCTCCTTCCTTTTGTCTCTCTGTCCCTTTTTCCCTTTTTTCTTTCATCTCTCACTTTTTCTTTTTTTTTCTTTATTTCTTTATTTCTTTCTTCCTTTCTTTTTCTGTGTGTGTGTGTGTGTGTGTCAGTGGTGGGTTTCAAAAAATTTTGGAACCTCTTCTGTAGGTGTGGCCTGCTTTCTGGTGGAACCTCTTCTAACCAGTTCAGTAGATTTGATGAACTAGTTCTACTGAACTGGTGCAAACTGGTAGGAGCCCACCTCTGGAACAGTGTTAGGCGATGCTATGAAA
Source organism: Thamnophis sirtalis (assembly GCF_051295495.1). NCBI lineage: Eukaryota > Metazoa > Chordata > Lepidosauria > Squamata > Natricidae > Thamnophis > Thamnophis sirtalis. The sequence goes on along the minus strand of NW_028261392.1, from coordinate 61,235,994 downwards.
TGCTAGTGGAGAAATAACAATCGTCCAGAGCATAATCAATGCCCTGTTCTTGTGCTTGCAGTATGTTGGACGACTTCTCTCATGAGATGGACAGTACCCAGTCCCGAATAGACAATGTTATGAAGAAACTTGCAAAAGTATCCCATATGACAAGTGGTAAGTAGCCTGAAATCTAATAAAAATGTAACAAAAATGTCATTTTTTCGAAAGGCAAGACAGTCTTCAGCAGCTGTAGTCTCTACATCAGTAGAGGGTCTCCAAACCACTTCTTTCAGACTTCAGAAAACAAAAGTGCAATCTTAAAGTCAGAAGATAGAAAATTAAAATAATAAAAAAAAGAGATTAATTTGGCATGTGACACTTTTGCAAAGCATGGAAGACCTGTATAGCAGTTAGCAATAGCAGTTAGACTTATATACCGCTTCATAGGGCTTTCAGCCCTCTCTTAAGCGGTTTACAGAGTCAGCATATTGCCCCCAACAACAATCCGGGTCCTCATTTTACCCACCTCGGGAGGATGGAAGGCTGAGTCAACCTTGAGCCGGTGAGATTTGAACCGCCGAACTGCAGCTAACAGTCAGCTGAAGTAGCCTGCAGTACTGCACCCTAACCACTGCGCCACCTCGGCTCTTAGGATGTATGTCCTTCACAGCACAGGTTTAGGTGGTCCAAGCCTTGCCTACCGGCTTTAGATTTATTCTTGATAACTATTATAAGTTTTTAGGTTTTGTTCATAATGTTTTTATTGTTTTTAATGTGTTGGCAGATGCCCAGTTGAGATGGGCGGCCATATAAAATATGTAAAATAAACAAAGTACAGTTAATAAAAACGCTGGTAAAAAAAAAAGTAATATGCTGCCATTGATTCAGCGAACTGATATATATATAAAGGAGTGAGTTGTTTGTGGTGCATACCGTATTGATTGATGTGTCCCAAGAGCCGTGGTGGCGCAGTGGTTAGAATGCAGCACTGCAGGGCTTAACTCGCTGCTCACTCCAAGAGTTCAATTCTGAGCGGCTCGAGGCTGACTCAGCCATCCATCCTTTTGCGTGACCCGACAAATGCGCGCACGACCAAAGTGCGCCGACGAAACCGGGGCGATAAAACCGCGACGTCATACACACGCCCACAACGACGCGCCGACAAAAGCGCGCCGACAAAAGCGCAATTTAAGTTAAGGTAAGGGAAGCGCGATTTAAGTTAAGGGAAGGGAAGCGCGATTTAAGTTAAGGGAAGGGAAGCGCGGTTTAAGTTAAGGTAAGGGAAGCGCGATTTAAGGTAAGGGAAGCGTGATTTAAGGTAAGGGAAGCGTGATTTAAGGTAAGGGAAGCGTGATTTAAGGTAAGGGAAGCGCGATTTAAGTTAGGGTAAGGGAAGCGCGATTTAAGTTAAGGTAAGGGAAGCGTGATTTAAGGTAAGGGAAGCATGATTTAAGTTAAGGTAAGGGAAGCGTGATTTAAGGTAAGGGAAGCGCGATTTAAGTTAGGGTAAGGGAAGCGTGATTTAAGTTAAGGTAAGGTAAGCGCGATTTAAGTTAAGGTAAGGGAAGCGTGATTTAAGGTAAGGGAAGCGCGATTTAAGTTAAGGTAAGAGAAGCGCGATTTAAGGTAAGGGAAGCGTGATTTAAGGTAAGGGAAGTGTGATTTAAGGTAAGGGAAGCGTGATTTAAGGTAAGGGAAGCGCGATTTAAGTTAGGGTAAGGGAAGCGCGATTTAAGTTAAGGTAAGGGAAGCGTGATTTAAGGTAAGGGAAGCATGATTTAAGTTAAGGTAAGGGAAGCGTGATTTAAGGTAAGGGAAGCGCGATTTAAGTTAGGGTAAGGGAAGCGTGATTTAAGTTAAGGGAAGGGAAGCGCGATTTAAGTTAAGGGAAGGGAAGCGCGGTTTAAGTTAAGGTAAGGGAAGCGCGATTTAAGGTAAGGGAAGCGTGATTTAAGGTAAGGGAAGCGTGATTTAAGGTAAGGGAAGCGTGATTTAAGGTAAGGGAAGCGCGATTTAAGTTAGGGTAAGGGAAGCGCGATTTAAGTTAAGGTAAGGGAAGCGTGATTTAAGGTAAGGGAAGCATGATTTAAGTTAAGGTAAGGGAAGCGTGATTTAAGGTAAGGGAAGCGCGATTTAAGTTAGGGTAAGGGAAGCGTGATTTAAGTTAAGGTAAGGGAAGCGCGATTTAAGTTAAGGTAAGGGAAGCGTGATTTAAGGTAAGGGAAGCGCGATTTAAGTTAAGGTAAGGGAAGCGCGATTTAAGGTAAGGGAAGCGTGATTTAAGGTAAGGGAAGCGTGATTTAAGGTAAGGGAAGCGTGATTTAAGGTAAGGGAAGCGCGATTTAAGTTAGGGAAGGGAAGCGCGATTTAAGTTAAGGTAAGGGAAGCGTGATTTAAGGTAAGGGAAGCATGATTTAAGTTAAGGTAAGGGAAGCGTGATTTAAGGTAAGGGAAGCGCGATTTAAGTTAGGGTAAGGGAAGCGTGATTTAAGTTAAGGTAAGGTAAGCGCGATTTAAGTTAAGGTAAGGGAAGCGTGATTTAAGGTAAGGGAAGCGCGATTTAAGTTAAGGTAAGAGAAGCACGATTTAAGTTAAGGTAAGGGAAGCGTGATTTAAGGTAAGGGAAGCACGATTTAAGTTAAGGTAAGGGAAGCGTGATTTAAGGTAAGGGAAGCGCGATTTAAGGTAAGGGAAGCGTGATTTAAGGTAAGGGAAGCGTGATTTAAGTTAGGGTAAGGGAAGCGCGATTTAAGTTAAGGTAAGGGAAGCACGATTTAAGTTAAGGTAAGGGTTAGGTTCAGGATTAGGTTTAGGGTTAGGTTCAGGGTTAGGTTACTTATTACTTGTTCGTTGAAGGTGCGCTTTTTTCGGCGCGCTGTTGTCGGCGCACTTCTGCGCTCATTCATCGGCGCGATTTCAAACTCGCGGTTTTCTCCCCGTGGTTTCGTCGGTCGCGCTTTTGCCGAGCGCACATTTGTCAGGGGACCTCCTTTCGAGGTGGGTAAAATGAGGAACCAGATTGTTGTGTGCAATATGCTGGCTCTGTAAACCGCTTAGGGAGGGCTGTAAAGCAGTGTGAAGCGGTATATAAGTCCAAGTGCTATTTTTGCTACCAAATGAATTGTTCTGCAAAAGATCTCCCTTAACACCATGGTTTTTTACTTATTACTGTTTCTCCCCCACCACCACCCTCAAACTTAACATTAGCATTGTTCTCAGTGAAAAGAGCTAGCTTCTCTGGAAAGTAAAAAGCTAATTTCTCTTCCTCTTGATTTTGTTTTTACTGGCAGATCGAAGACAGTGGTGTGCAATTATCATCCTCCTTGTTATCCTTGTGGTGGTGCTTATTCTGTTTTTTGTGCTGTGATAGCTTGGGGCCCAGATTTTTTTATGTGCTCCTCCTGTGCAGACATCTTAGCACTGTTCCTGCCCAACAGAGAAAACTCTTATCGAAAACGCTCTAGGAGAGTTTGATACTGTGCTCTGCTGTGGATGGCTATCAGTGACACAACTCTCTGTCCTCGTGGTTCTTCTTCTCATGACCTTCATTATCTTGCTCAAGGAAGAGATGGACCATTCACACACACACACACAAATACTGTTTACACTGGAAATTGTTCCCCTGGGCGAAAACATTGGACTCTTGCCAATGCTCTACTATGAGGCAGGTGGTTTAGACGGGAAGAAACCACCGTGTGATCCTCTCCATCCTATCGCAGATATAAGCCACCAGATGCCTTTTGTCTGCTTATCATAACAGGACTCTTGCCGATGTTAAACAAGCATACGTACAGGTGTGGGTTCACACAACAAGCAGATCCTGCAGAAACGATTCCATCGCTGACAAGGTTTCTTTCCCAGGTCTTTTACGCAGCCAAGCCGGCCAAATAATCGTGGATCTTTAAAGGAGGGAAACAGCCAGTAAGAGCAGCCGCTGAACTTATACTGTGAATATCTGTTTCCCTCCGGAACAGGATTGTGCGCTTGAAAATGTCAAGGGTACGTAGTTCTGTACCCACCGTTGTAAGGCTAACTAATGTTAAAGAGAACAATAGTAAGTTACACACACCAAGCTGCAGGCCTGAATCTAAAGTAAAGTCAGCCTCAGTACTCCTGAAACTAGGGGAAATGGCAAATAGACTCATAGCAAGTCTGGGCATTGGACTGGAATTCAGTTTTTGCTTCAGGGAGGCAGACTGGCCCTAGCAGGCTAATACAGGCTGTAAGCAAAATATGTGCATGTTTGTGTTGTACACCAGATAGCTGTATCGACATTACAGACCCGTATTCTCAGTTTTACTGCAATGTAGACAAAGACAAAGCCAGTTGTGGTTGCTAAAATCTTGTGGTTTTGTGGCTTCGGTTATCAGTTTCCTGAAAAGAGAAGCTTATTGTTTGAATTCTGCTAATTTAAGAGATGCTTCTGCCGGATAGATGTCAAGATTTAAATGCAGGAATGGAAAAATCTGCCTCTTCCTTGTGTCTTGTGTTTACATCTTGGGGAGAATAGGGACTCCCCTAGATGCCCAAGCACGCAAGGAAACGAAATTGCACAACTCCTTTAATGTTTTCAGAACTTAAAAGTGTTGTGGCAAAATGCACTCCAAAAGAATATGGAATCATTCCAGTCCTTTTTATGATAAAATAATTTTGCCATTATTTTACTATTTGATGGAATTTACTGTAGGCTAATAAGCAGATAGGATTGTGGTTGCTCCTGGATCTTATCTCTGGGCGTTTTCCCTCTAAGGCCTGGTAAGAGCCGAGGTGGCGCAGTGGTTAAATGCAGCACTGCAGGCTACTTCAGCTGACTGCAGTTCTGCAGTTTGGCTGTTCAAATCTCACCGGCTCAGGATTGACTCAGCCTTCTATCCTTCCGAGGTGGGTAAAATGAGAACCCGGATTGTTGTTGGGGGCAATATGCTGACTCTGTAAACCGCTTAGAGAGGGCTGAAAGCCCTATGAAGCGGTATATAAGTCTAACTATTGCTATTGTAACAGAGGAAGCTCCACTCCCCTATTCTGTATAAGGCGGTTTACTTGAACTCTACAAAATCATCACTTCCTTTCTAAAATTGTTATCTGGTATGAAATTTTGGGATGTTCTGTCCAGACATCATGATGACAAAAAAATGGAATATTTTGGATGATGATGTGCATTTCTTTCTTAACTTGGAAGTATAGTAAGCCCTTGATGGTTCCCTAGTACTTATTCTGCTGGGAGTAGAGATTCTGGATTTCCACCAAAGCTCCTTTAAGCATTAATATGTCTCATTTGGACTCCTTTCCTATTAAGAAACCCCATGCTAAAAGTTGTTAAGGCCCAGCACAACGATTGCTGTCAAACGCTCAGTTTCATTTGCACCCAGTCCCCTACCATCAATGAGATTCAGATGTTTCATTTCTATTATTACATCTGTAAGATCTTAATAATCTGAAGATTTTTATCTGAGCACATAGAATAGAATTAGAATAGAATAGAATAGAATGTTATTATTTGTATGCCGCCCTTCTCCGGGAGGACTCAGGGCGGCGAACAATTCAAGGGGGGGGAAGGGGAACATAAAAAACAAAATACAAATAATAAAAGTAAACAACAGTCGCACAACCATACATGTCGAGAGGGGAGGGAACTCATCACCCCCAGGCCTGCCGGCAAAGCCAGGTTTTGACGGCTTTTCGGAAGGCCTGGAGAGAGGTGAGGGTCCGGATCCCTGCGGGGAGTTCATTCCAGAGGGCCGGAGCTGCCACAGAGAAGGCCCTCCCCCGGGTAATAGCCAGGTGGCATTGGCTGGTAGATGGCACCCGGAGGAGGCCAACCCTGTGAGATCTAATGGGTCTGTGGGAGGTAATTGGCAGCAGGCGGTCTCTCAAGTATAGAGCCTATAGCAGTGGTGGGTTGCTAATCCCGTTCCAACCGTACCGGTTGGAACGGGGCCGGCGGTGTCCTCGTGCACGCGCGCAGTTCACGCATGCGTCTTAGCGCCTGCGCGATGCTCCAGCTGCTTGCGGCAAATCGTGCAGGTGCTGTATGTGCTAAGCGCCTGCGTGGAAGCGCAGAAGCCTTTAAAGACTGGTAAGGAGTGAGGGCGGGCGGGCGGGCCCTTCGGCGTTCCCGGAAGTTACTTACTTCCAGGTTCACCGACCAACCGGTCCGCGCAGACCGGTTGAAACCCACCCCTGCCTGTAGGTTCTTGTTTTACTGTTCTGATCTGGTCTTGTATTAGGCTAATTAGGAAGTGGCACTTGTATGAAGTTTTGCTGATTACATTTCTAACAGAACTTCAGTATTGTGATGGCTAAACTGACTGGGTGGGGATACGTGGATTGAAAATATGTTTCTTCCAGCATTTGAGTGCAGAGGTTTCTGATCTCCCTATGTATTTCCTGGTTCCACCACAAAACCGCGGAGGACAAAAGCGCGCTCGACGAAAGCGCGCATTTGACGTCATCACAGCGCGACGAAAACATCACGCTGTGATCGAAAAATGTAAAAATAAAGCGAAAACCTTACCCTAACCCCCCCAAACCTAAACCTAAACCTAAACCTAACCCTTAACCTAACCCTAAATCTAACCCTAAACCTAACCCTTAACCTAACGCTAACCCTTAACCTAACGCTAAACGTAACCCTAACGCTCTAAACCTAACCCTAACCCTTAACCTAACCCTAACCCTAAACCTAACCCTTACGTTTATGTGAATCGGCTTGGTTTAATTTAATTTTTATTTCAATTTTTAATTTTTTTCATCACGCTGTGATGACGTCAAATGCGCGCTTTCGTCGATCGCACTTTTGTGGACCGCGGTATTGACGGGTCACATATTTCCCAATATGAAAGCTTTCAAATCATGATGTGCGTTGATCTTCACCTAAGAGCATTGTAGGCCCAGTTTTCCATCTCTTATTGACCTGGTGTCCAGAAGCATGTGAGGAAGCCCAGCATCTCTGAGGTTTAATTAATGTCCATCTTCTGATGAGGTAATCAGGAGTTGATTGAGGCTAATCTCCCAGTAGCTGCCTACTCATCTCTGCTCCCAGAAATTATCACTGAAAACAACAAAATATTCTGAGCAGAGAGTTTAAATAATTGTTTCTCAAATTTATTGGTTTTAGTTCCCAGAATTCAAGGGTTCCACCACAAATGCGCGCACAACAAAAGTGCGCCTGACTAAACCGTGGTGTCTAAAGCGCGGTGACAAAACCGTGCGACGAATGAGCGACTAATTAGCCCTAAAGCCCACCGACAGAAGCGCGCTGTAACCTAACCCTAAACCTAACCCTAACCCTAAACCTAACCCTAAACCTAACCCTAAACCTAACTGTAAATCTTACCTTAAATGAAATCGTGCTTCTGTCGGCGCGCTGTTGTTGGCGCGCTTTTGACATCGCGGTTTTAGCGCCGCGGTGTTGTCGGCGCGCTTATGACGTTCGCGCTTTTGACGGGTCACGGAATTCAAGTTGGTTGGAGAGTTCTGGGAGTTGAAGTCCGTATATTTTAAGATGTTGAAAAGCATTGGTTGAATCCTAGCCAGATGAGATAGCATTTATAGAAAAAAATGAAACAAAAGTAAGATATTTTGAAAGCCAGTTGAGACATTTGAATGCAAATTTCTCTATTAATAGAGAAATAAAATCAAAAGAGTATCTATGATACTGTTCCTTGCTCTATGTGCTCCAGAATCTTTTACACACGTTGAAAGAGTTTTATTATAGCTGGACACAAATAAAGTGAAAATTCCCCCTTCATTGCCAGCTAAGAATTATATGGATTCTTGTAGGACCAAAATAGCACACCTATTGTCAGGCTTCCCTCCAAACCATGGAGAGTTAGCTCATTTAAGGAAACTCATTTTAGGGAGGTCTTTCTAAAGAGGAAGTCTGGAATTTTATTTATTTGCCATAATTTCCCCTTCACTCACATAATTTTAATTCCTCGCTCTCAGTTGCCCATGTATTGCAGTAAATCTGTCTGGAAAATAATGCTTTTAGACACGATCTCTTGAATGTTTTGTAGGGATTGGATGTAAAAATCCAAGAGTACTTTCTTAATTGTTACTCAAAAATGTACAGCTAGTCCTCGACGTACGACAATTGGGGTCAGAATTTTGGTCGTTAAGTCATTGCAACCATAAGTCAACGCAGCCCTGACTGACCTGACTTTTTCCCCCAATGTAAAAAATACCGGAAACTGGCAAAAAAAAATCACATTGCATTTTGTGGTCACATGACCATGGGAAGCTACAACTGGTGGTAAACGTGAGCCAGTTGCCAAGTGCCCAAAATGTGGCCATGTGACCCAGTGGTGGGATTCAAATAATTTACCAACCAGTTCTCTGCCCTAATGACCAGCTGGGTAGGCGGGGCTCGGTGGTCATGTGATCATGTGGGCGTGGCCAAGTCAATGTCACTCAAGTCGATGGGCCTTAGTTGTTACAATGGTAATAAGGGTTAACCAGAGAGGCAGTTTCTGTAAGCAGGGCAATAAAAATTAAGCTAGAAACAACACCAGAATGTCTCCTTCCTGCCTTCCTTACAGGATTAGCCCTGTAAAGTGGAAAAAAACAAAAGGAGATTTCTTCCAACAACTGGTTCTCCAAACTGCTTAGAAAGTTACCAACCGGTTCTCCCGAATAGGTGCGAACCGGCTGAATCCCACCACTGATGCATTGCAACATTTCATAATGGCCCGAAATGCTTTACAAGCTGTGAAACATCTTTTCCAAGGCCATGGTAACTTTGAATGGTTGTTACACAACCAGCCATATGTCGAGGTCTAGCTGTGTGTTTACACGCTCACTTTTAGTCAGTAAAAGAATTGAACCTAGTTCAAAACTGTGTGTTTTTAACATTCTGCAGCGTGTGTCATCCGTATACTTTAATGCTTTTTTTTTTTTTTAAAAATTGTAATGCTTAAGCTCTTAATATTTCCATGGGGAGTGCTGAGACTCCCTCATTCTGCAATGCTGTGCTTGTGTGAATTATGTGGGTTTTGACTTGAAATCATGCTTGTATGCTCTCATCTGCCCCGCTCCCTTACCCTTCTCTAAAGAGGGAAAGCATTGAGCTAGCAAAAGTCTCTGTGAATGTCCTCCTTTGAATGGCCACCTTTTCAGAATCGCCATAACAAAGGATATCTTTGTGTATCTGGACAATTCTGGCGCGGCTGCTACTTCAGAACAAGCCGGGTGTCTGTTTTGAACTAAATTTCCATGAAACGACTATTTTGAGATACGAGACTAGAAGTGCTTGAGAGAAAAAAGAAGACGCGTCTTCACCCCAGGCCACAGTGGTGGGTTTCAAAATTTTTTCGTACCTACTCTGTGGGTGTGGCCTCCTTTGTGGGAGTGGCTTGCTGGCCATGTGACCTAGTGGGAGTGGCTTGCCGCCATACGTTTTCTTTCTCTCTCTCTCTCTTTCCTTCTTTTTGTCTCTGTCCCTTTTTCCTTTTTTTCTTTCATCTCTCACTTTTTCTTTCTTTTTTTCTTTCTTCCTTTCTTTCTCTTTCTGTGTGTGTGTGTGTGTGTGTGTCAGTGGTGGGTTTCAAAAAAATTTCGTACCTAATTTGTGGGAGTGGCTTGCTGGCCCTGTGACCTAGTGGGAGTGGCTTGCCGGCCATGTGCTTGCTTTCTCTCTCTCTCTTTCTCTTTCTCTTTCCTTCCTTTTGTCTCTCTGTCCCTTTTTCCTTTTTTTCTTTCATCTCTCACTTTTTCTTTCTTTTTTTCTTTTTTCTTTCTTTCTTTCTTTCTTTCTCTTTCTCTTTCTCTCTCTGTGTGAGTCTGTGTGTGTGTGTGTCAGTGGTGGGTTTCAAAAACTTTTGGAACCTCTTCTGTAGGTGTGGCCTGCTTTCCAGGTCCACTGGTGGAACCTCTTCTAACCGGTTCGGTAGATTTGACGAACCGGTTCTACCGAACTGGTGCGAACTGGTAGGAACCCACCTCTGCTAGGCCACCTCCTCTACAGGAGGACAAAGCTCCAGGTGCTTCCAGGCAGAGGATGCAAACTGTTCATCCAGTCTAAAAGATGACAGCAACCACGGACCCACTCTGAAGAAAACGATTGTTTTAATTTTCTACGTTTGGAATTGAACAATGAATTCTTCTGGGGGGTAAAAGACAACATGCTTCAGAAGGAAATACTCACTTCCAGGTGTGTGCCAGGTCATTTAAAGATAGCGTGCAAGAAGCACTACTAAATTGGAAGAATGACATCATCCCAGGCTTTGTGCGTGCTGGCCTCTTTCATATCGCCTCCCTAGTGACAGATTTTTTTGCAGGGTTTTGACTCCAGATGTGATTGTTATCATTCAGCCCTTTTCATTGCAGGTGTGCCAGAATATTTGCAAAGGTAGATGCCGTTTTTTCATCCCTGCTGAAGGATCCGCTAGGGAAATGCCTTTTTCCATTAAAAATAAGGCCTCTAACCAGTGGTGGGTTGCTTAACCCGTTCCAACCGGTTCGGTTGGAACGGGGCCGGCGGCGTCCTCGTGCACGCGCGCAGTTCACGCATGCGTCTTAGCGCCTGCGCGATGCTCCAGCTGCTCGTGGAGAATCGCGCAGGCGCTGTATGTGCCATGCGCCTGCGTGGAAGCGCAGAAGCCTTCAAAGACCGTTAAGGAGCACGGGCGGGCGGGTGGGCCCTTCGCCGTTCCCGGAAGTTACTTACTTCCGGGTTCGCCGACCAACCGGTTCGCGGGGACCACCGCGAACCGGTTGAAACCCACCCCTGCCTCTAACCCTGAAAAGCTCGCTGCTTCATAGCTGAAACATGTGAATCCTTAAGAATTATGTCATGCGGTAGAACCTAGGGACGAGCAGGAACATCCCAACAGCTTAATAAAGCATGTTCATGCAGGCTTTCCAAAAACGTTAAGCCACAGTTGGTGTATTAACGTATATTAAGCAGCCACTGAATAGGCAGTTGCTTATTTATATCGTTTTCCACCCTCCCCTTCCCATACTCTCATCATTCATTTAGAACATTGCTCCATTGTTTCATTTACTTTATATGTCAGAGGAGTCTTACCAGCAGTAGTAGACACAGCTGCTCGTTCTGTGCGTGTTATATTCTTGATTATAACAGAAAATGCTTGTTCAGTTCAGTTCAGTTTATTACATTTATATGCCGCCCTTTTCCCCCGAGGGGGACTCAGGGCGGCTCACAACTCAACCAGGGAAGGGGTGATACAGACAAAATTAAAAATGACACAAAACAATGCATAATTTAAAACACACGACAGTCATACCATTCGAGACGGGGGCAACAGCTCTTTAGCCCCAGGCCTGTCAGAACAGCCAGGTTTTAAGGGCTTTGCGGAAGGCCTGGAGGGTGGTGAGGGTTCGAATCTCCATGGGGAGTTCGTTCCAGAGGGTCGGAGCAGCCACAGAGAAGGCTCTCCTCTGGGTAGTCGCCAGTCGACACTGGCCGGCGGATGGAATTCGGAGGAGGCCTAATCTGTGGGATCTAATCGGTCTAGTGGAGGTAATTGGCAGCAGGCGGTCTCCTAGTGCCATAAGGTTGGATTGTTGGTTGGTTGTTCCTAGTGCCATAAGGCTGGATTGTGACTATGAGGTCCTCTTGCCAGGTGAAAGCTGTACAAAGCAGCATAAATGTATTTACTACTCTCCTCTTTGGCTTAAATTGGTAATTATGGTAAGCAAATCCATTACCGCCTTTGAGGATCCCACAGAGGAGAGCAGAATTACCTTCTCATTCAGTTGGATTCAAGGGAAAAAAATGACCAAAGGCCAGCAGCAGTTATAGAAGCTGGTGGGGATGTCTTGTCTCTCAGTTGCCATGTTCTAAGTGTCTCCCCCACCCAGCTGGACAGAAAATGGAGCAGAGAAAAGATCTCATGAACATCTCAAGAATTGTTGACAAGTGTGATTCCTTCAGTTTGCCCTATGGGAAACAGAAAAGCCACACCTGGCAAAGTGGCCTTAAGAGGTGGCGCAGTGGTTAAATGCAGCACTGCAGGCTACTTCAGCTGACTGCAGTTCTGCAGTTCGGCTGTTCAAATCTCACCGGCTCAAGGTTGACTCAACCTTCCATCCTTACGAGGTGGGTAAAATGAGGACCCGGATTGTTGTTGGGGGCAATATGCTGACTCTGTAAACCGCTTAGAGAGGGCTGAAAGCCCTATGAAGCGGTATATAAGTCTACCTGCTATTGCTATAAGAGGTGGTGAAGGACAGGAGGTAAAAGTTTGAAATGCCAGTTTGGGAGGACTCAAGGGTTGCCAGCTGCCCCTAGAAGTAAAAATCAAGATTGAGCTCTGGAGATTGAGTTCACTGTCTTCTTCCATGATGTTTTGCAACCATTCGGATTGTTCTGCATCCCTGGCATGTCTTCCCATCCAAGTATTAACAGGCTTTTCTTTGGGGGTTGGGGAGGGGAAAGGGTCAAGGGTGAGTAGGTATTACTACTTGTATGAGAGGCTGTCGGGGAGAAATAAGCCACTCCTTCCTTTTATCTATATACACCACTCTGACAAAAATCAGAGTTCAGTGGGACCTCAACAGTTATCTACATTGACCTCATGCTTAGACCAAGACATACTAAAAACCTTATTAAACAGATGGCTGTCTAGGCTCTGAATTCCTCCAGCGAATAGCATAACAACAGTTCATTTGGCACTCTGTTCTACTGGTTGGTCACTCTTAGTGTCGATAAATTCTTTCCAGATGTCTTAATCTGAATCCTGTGTTGTTCCAGCATATTGGATATTACCCTCCTGTTCTGACCCCCACCGTGTCCGTTCAGAAACAAAAGCCAAACAGAACGATGTGTGACTTGAATGCTGTGCTCCTGTTCACACAGGAAGTCTTTGACTTCTGATGACAATTTGGACTGGAATTTCTCCAGGTTTCCTGGACTTCTCAAAGATGAGAGTTAGCTATCCTGAGATCTCCCGCACTACTTTCTTGATGAACTCAGATGGAAGGTGGGTTAGATTCAGTGGTGGGTTTCAAAAATTGTTCGAACCTGCTCTGTGGGTGTGGCCTCCTTTGTGGGAGTGGCTTGCCGCCCATGTGACCGGATATGAAAATGCCAATGACACTTGTCAGAACCACCTTAAATTATCTCACACACAGCACTGGCATGCATAAGAATAGGATGCAAACTTGTTTTTTAAAAGGCATCTTTGGTTTGCGTTAAAACAACTTCAACACACCCAATGTTCTGCATTCGGTAGAACCGGTTCGTCAAATCTACCGAACCGGTTAGAAGAGGTTCCACCAGTGGACCTGGAAAGCAGGCCACACCTACAGAAGAGGTTCCAAACTTTTTTGAAACCCACCACTGGTCCTTGGATATGATTATTCTACACTATCATGCTCCTATTTATAAAACTCAGGGCCTCTGTGAAAGGTAAGGATGACTACTGCGTTTGTGGTGCAATCAGAACATTGTGTGTGTTGAAGTTGTTTTAACGCAAATCAAAGATGCCTTTTAAAAAACAAGTCTACATCATATTCTTATGCATGCCAGTGCTGTGTGGGAGGTAATTTAAGGGGGTTCTGACAAGTGTCGTCAGCATCTTCATATCCAGTCACATGGGCGACAAGCCACTCCCATCCGGTCACATGGGTGGCAAGCCACTCCCACAAAGGAGGCCACACCCACAGAGTAAGTTCAAACAATTTTTGAAACCCACCACTGATTTGCTCCAAGCACTTTAGGAGATGGACAATAAATAATAATAAATCCTGACATTGTCACATTATTTCAGACATCAATACGGCTCTGTAGTTTTACTTTTACAGTAGAGCCCATCAATTCCATGTTTTAAAAGATATTCTCGCATCCTGTGGGATGAGTTTCTGTGCCTCTTCGTCATCTACTGAGAATCTGAATCTTCCGTTTACCAGGATATTATATCATGCAATGGATTCTGTTGAGATCTGGTCCCAAATGCAATTTATGCCGACCCACATGCACTCATTTGACACAAGACGATATATTAGTTGCCTGAAAGGATTACAGTCCTGAATTCAAGATAACCAGCTCCCCAAAGCAGAGAAGAAAATGCAAATACAAATCCTGGGTGATATTCCACCTTCCCCTTCTTGTCAATTTTGGGTTGCCAGCTACAAAGAAAATCAATCCCTGAGGCTTCCCTCACAATCAAAGTGGTGTGTGTGTGTGTGTGTATGTGCATAGGACACATTTTTAATGTGCACCCATATACTCGCCAGAAATCCTATTTGAAAAGCATGTACAGCCAGGCCAAAATTTAAAAAGCATTACCGCTTAAAATCGATTTTCTGAGAAATAAAGTACTCCATTATTACGATTGATATCTGGACATTTTCTCCATCTGGTATACACAAACTGTTGTAATATGTGTGACAGAAATGTGGAGGGGAGCTGAGCGGGTGCCCTGCGAAGTAGAATATGAAACGGGGAGCAAAAGTGAATGGAGATGGCTGAATTGGGAGGGGGGGAAGGGGGATGTTTTTGTATCTTACAGAAAGGTTTAACATGCAATAGACAAATAGCATTACCAAGCCATAGTCAACCGGCCAAAGTTCCAGGCTTTTCAGAAGCAGAGTCTGCATTCATTTGGCCGCCTCACACATTTGTCATTTTTTTTCCTCAGGTAAAAATTACCATTCATGCGTAATTATTTTGTGGTGATAATAAAGCCACCTTTCCCAAGGTTCCATTGTATTGTTTTCATTGAGCCGAGGTGGCGCAGTGGTTAAATGCAGCACTGTAGGCTACTTCAGCTGACTGCAGTTCAGCAGTTCGGCTGTTCAAATCCCACCAAGCTCAAGGTTGACTCAGCCTTCCATCCTTCCGAGGTGGGTAAAATGAGGACCCGGATTGTTGGGGACGATATGCTGACTCTGTAAACCGCTTAGAGAGGGCTGAAAGCCCTATGAAGCGGTATATAAGTCTAACTGCTATTGTTATTTGTATTGTTTTTGTTCTGACCCCCTCCTCCGTCCAGTAACAAATGCCGAGACAAGCTTAACTGGAATGTCAGTGGTGGGTCTCAAAAAATTTTGGAACCTCTTCTGTAGATGTGGCCTGCTTTCTGGTGGAACCTCTTCTAACCGGTTCGGTAGATTTGACGAACCGGTTCTACCGAACTGGTGCGAAACTGGTAGGAACCCACTGCTGGATGCCACCAGGGATTGCCGTCTGTAAACTAGACTGAAAAAATGGACAAACCCTGCTTGCTGATGACGGTGGCAGTCTGATCCCACACTGCCAAGAGACCTACAAGTGAAGGGCTCTAGAATGTGTGGAGAAACCAAAAGAGGCCTATGGCTTTGTGATTGGACTGGGTCAGAGGCCAGAAGACAAAAATCCCCTTTGCTTACGTCTCCCACTGAAAGATGACAATCGGGTCCTTTGCAAATTAACAAAGTGAGCGGAACATTGCTTGGCCTGCGGAATTGTTTCCATAATGCGAATGATATGGCAGGGACCTGTGGAGGAATCTCAAGTGGTGGGGGGGGGACGCCCACCCAGAAACAAAAGAGCCATTGTAAAAAAAAGAGCAACATTAGATTGATTGTTACAGGGGGACTGGGGGAGGGGGGGAGTTTTTGTGGAGAGGAAGAAATTATACTGGAGCACACAAGACGTTTGAAACTTCTCCCAAAGACCAATTCGATCGCACAGGCTTGGCCTTCTCTGGGTTTCATCTGCCAGCCAATGCCGGCTGGCGACCCCCCGAGGGAGAGCCTTAGCAATAGCAGTTAGACTTATATACCGCTTCATAAGGCTTTCAGCCCTCTCTAAGCTGTTTACAGAGTCAGCATATCACCCCCCACAGTCTGGGTCCTCATTTCACCCACCTCGGAAGGATGGAAGGCTGAGTCGACCTTGAGCCGGTGAGATTAGAACCGCTGAACTGCAGATAACAGTCAGCTGAAGTGGCCTGCAGTACTGAACCCTAACCACTGCGCCACCTCGGCTCAACAGCCTTCTCTGTTGCTGCTCCGGCCCTCTGGAACGAGCTCCCCGTGGAGATCCGGACCCCTCACTACCCTCCCGGCCTTCCGTAAAGCTACTAAGTCCTGGCTGTTCCGGCAGGCTGGGGGCTGTTAAAGCCCCCAGCCCTGTCTTAATTGTGACCGTTGTGGATTTTAAAATTGTTTGTATTGTCTTATTTATTCCCTCCCCTGTTTATTGTGAGCCGCCCGGAGTCCTTCGGGAGTGGGCGGCATACAAAACCAATAAACCTTCTGATTACAGTCCTACCAGACTAATGAGGGGGAGAAACGTGTCTCAAAAGACCCCCCAACCACTCCTTTTGCAGTTCCTATTTCTTTTTCCGCCTCACATCTCCCAAGTCCCCTGCACGTATGAGCAATTCGTGCAAAGCATCTAAAGCAGAGGTGGGTTCCTACCAGTTCGCACCTATTCGGTAGAACCGGTTCGTCAAATCTACCGAACCGGTTAGAAGCAGTTCCACCAGTGGACCCGGAAAGCAGGCCACACCTACAGAAGAGGTTCCGAAATTTTTTGAAACCCACCACTGGTCCTTGGATATGATTATTCTACACCATCATGCTCATGTTTATAAAACTCAGTGCCTCTGTGAAAGGTAAGGATGACTACTGTGTTTGTGGGGCAATCAGACCATTGTGTGTGTTGAAGTTGTTTTAACGCAAACCAAAGATGCCTTTTAAAAAACAAGTTTACATCATATTCTTATGCATGCCAGTGCTGTGTGTGCGGTAATTTAAGGTGGTTCTGACAAGTGTCGTCGGCATCTTCATATCCGGTCACATGGGCGGCAAGCCACTCCCATCTGGTTACATGGGCAGCAAGCCACTCCCACAAAGGAGGCCACACCCACAGAGTAGGTTCGAACAATTTTTGAAACCCACCACTGATCTAAAGGAGGTGCTACTGAAAAATGCCAGGGGAACAGTGTTTCTCATTGTAATAAAAGACCAGTTCTGGAAGACTCACGTGTCTGGAACTGCCAGCAAAGCAGTTCTGGACAACCAGAACTGTCTTCGAAACAGCCAAACAAACTTTCAAAAGGATGGGGCTGCTTTATTGATTCAAAGAAAACCTCTTCTCTTCTCAGGCACACGAGCCTTTTGCAAAGCACCTCTTTCAAATTACTTGCACAGCCCCAATCGATATTAACGAAGGTCTCTGCAAAGTAAGGGGCTTTTCAAAAAATATAAATAAACTCTCACTGCTGAATTTTGGTTGTGTGATCTTGGAGCCCTTTGGGGGGGCCATGGTTCAAGGCAACATGAAGTCTACCAGGCTATCCTGAATAGAATAGAATTGAATTGAATTTATTGCACTTATATGCCGCCCTTTTCCCCGGAGGGGACTCAGGGCGGCTCACAATCCAAGTCAGGGAAGGGGATACAGATAAGGGATAAAAAGACAAACAAAACAATACACAATTTAAAAGCACACAACAACCATACCATTCGAGGGGGGGGCAAAAACTCTTTAGCCCCAGGCCTGTCGGAACAGCCAGGTTTTAAGGGCTTTGCGGAAGGCCTGGAGGGTGGTGAGGGTTCGAATCTCCACGGGGAGCTTGTTCCAGAGGGCCGGAGCAGCCACAGAGAAGGCCCTCCTCTGGGTGGTCGCCAGTCGGCATTGGCCGGCGGATGGGATTCGGAGGAGGCCTAATCTGTGGAATCTAATCGGTCTATTGGAGGTAATTGGCAGCAGGCGGTCTCTCAAGTACCCAGGTCCAATACCATGAAGGGCTTTATAAGTGACGACTAGCGCCTTGAAGCGTATCCGAAGACCAATAGGCAGCCAGTGCAGCTCGCGGAGGATAGGTGTTACGTGGGTGAACCGAGGTGCACCCACGATCGCTCGCGCGGCTGCGTTCTGGACAAGCTGAAGTCTCCGAATGCTCTTCAAGGGGAGGTGAAGGGGAGGGTTACTGCGTTTGCATTGTTCCAGGGTCTTCCTAGCAAAATCTGTCTTCTCTTCTGCTTTTGCTGTTAAAACTCCCAACAGATCTGAAACAGCCAGACAAAGAGGCGAGGCATAATTTGAGTTGGTGTGCATTTTCCTCTCTCCCTAGGTGTCCATGTGAGTCAGGCAATCCTACCCTTTCTACGCACATGCATCCAAGAAGAAAAAGCATTTGAGGGGGAGGCAGCTGCTGGAGAGCGAGGGAGAAATAACCCGCCTTTTGTGAAATTAGCAATTCCTTGGAAAGGAAACTGGGTTTAAAGAGCAGTTTGGGGTTTTGGATTCTCACCTTGGCCTTACAAATCGAGTCTTTGGACAGGTTGTTTGGCTTCCAGCTCACCAATTTACCTTCTCTGGAGTGGAAATAGGATATAGCCAAGTCCACCACAGTAGCCTTTCATACAATCTACAATGCCCCCACCACCACCCCCACTCTTTCTTCAAAGGTAGTTAGACAGCTTCAGTTCTCTGCCTCCTGAGGGCTTCGCTTGGCAAAAGCCAAATGTCATTCAAGGGAAAAGTGGGAAGCAATTATGCGCCAGTTCACAAGCTCTGCTCCGGGAAGAAAAGCGCCACAAGAAGCCAGAGGCGGTCCTGGGCTCTCTGCTTCCCCCCCCCCCCACCCAATGCACTTTGCAGGCAATCGGTCCAGACACACTGAAATAATTAGCATCGGAGGAACAAAAGCTAAAGTTACTCGTCCAGGGAACAGGAACCGAACTGGTGGGCTGGGGTGGGGTTGGGGCAAGGGGGGGGAGGCAGCTGGAAGAGCTAACGCACCACTGGGGCCTGGGCAGGTGGCTTCTGAGCTTGGCGGCCAGCCCAGAATTCTTGGCGGAGAGTCACAACTCTCTTTTGTGTTTCTTGGAAGCCTCTGGCAATTGTTGGGCCCTGCTGGGTGATGGAAGAGCTTTGAAAAAGGCCAGCCAAACTCGGCAAAGTGGGGGCGAAAAGAGAGAGAGAAGACATGCACAAGAAACAGAAGTTCAAATGGTGTTGCCAGAGGGGTGGGAGAGAGCGGTGGGGAGAGGGAGAGAGAGAGAGAGAAGACGGACACTATTCAAGAAACTTCCTAGTTAATGGGGCGAGATTGTAGCAGCCAAGAGATCCCCCGCAGGCATTGGGGTGCAATTCATTCACAGGATAAGTCACAAAGCCATTTCAGAAGAAGTTGCCAAGAAAGCACCACATTCAATGCAGAGAGAAACGTTGCAACACGTTTCTCCAAAAATGTTGGGGGAAATGGAGAAGACGCTCCAACAGGCTCCAACAGGTGACTGGATGAACAGCATACTTAAGTCAGCACTGATTGAGATCCGATCACTTTTTGAGAACCCTGAAAAGAATTAAAGGTACTATAAAATACCTTGGACAGAACACAAAATGGGAACCCTTTATATTTTGAAGTTGTAAAACAAAAAAAACCCCGTCTAAACAGCTTTTTGTACTGGTACTTCTAGTACCCCCTTCGTTTTACCTGGTATATTTACCTGGTATATTTGTATATGTGTTTGTTTTTTTGTGACCAATGCCACTCCCTCCAATTGTATATATGTGCCTTTGACTCAGAGGTGGGTTCCTACCAGTTCGCACCTATTCGGTAGAACCGGTTCGTCAAATCTACTAAACCGGTTAGAAGAGGTTCTACACATGGACCCGGAAAGCAGGCCACACCTACAGAAGAGGTTCCAACATTTTTTTGAAACCCACCACTGGTCCTTGGATATGATTATTCTACACCATCATGCTCATATTTATAAAACCCAGTGCCTCTGTGAAAGGTAAGGATGACTACTGCGTTTGTGGTGCAATCAGAACATTGCGTGTGTTGAAGTTGTTTTAACGCAAACCAAAGATGCTTTTAAAAAACAAGTTTACATTCTATTCTTATGCATGCCAGTGCTGTGTGTGAGGTAATTTAAGGTGGTTCTGACAAGTGTCGTTGGCATCTTCATATCCGGTCACATGGTCGGCAAGCCACTCCCATCCGGTCACATGGGCGGCAAGCCACTCCCACAAAGGAGGCCACACCCACAGAGTAGGTTCGAACAATTTTTGAAACCCGCCACTGCTTTGACTCCTAACAACTGCCTGGATGAATCCCTGCAGTTTTCTCAGCAAGAATCCAGAAGTGGCTTGCCATTGACTCCTTCCTAGGGCTGAGAGAGAGAGGACTGATCCAGGATCATCCAAATCACTCCTGGTTTCTAGTCTGAAGCCTTAACTGCTACATCAATTTGGCTCTCTAGGCCACTGAGTTTAAAATGAACTCAAGGTGGGGGGGGGGAGAGGTTTAAAAGATATTACTTTTAACATCTTCCTGTCCTCAACTACTTTGTATAATGGTGTGCCCATTGTGAAGCAGGAAAGAAGGAAGGAAGGAAGGAAGGAAGGAAGGAAGGAAGGAAGGAAGGAAGGAAGGAAGGAAGGAAGGAAGGAAGGAAGGAAGGAAGGAAATGTCCTTCTGGGTTCAGCTCCAAGTGCGGAAAAAGACACTGGAGACATGGAGGCTGCTTGGAAAGATGGTTTATTGGTGGGCAGGACCACATGGCTTGAGCCCTGAACAGAAAAGGGGATCACATGCTTCAATGTTGGTGGAGAAGAAGAGAAGGGCCGAGGGAGGGGCTTGCTAGGCTTTTTATAACCCGTTCAGTCCCACCTCTCTGTTTCCTGTTCCTGTGTAAGAAATGTATTCTGATTGGTTGTCAGACTCCCATAGGGCCATGCAGGGGCAACTCTCTAGGCTGCGTTTTGAATCCAGGTTTCGTTGAGTTCTCAGATGCCATGTGGTCAGTTGAGTAAAGGGCCAATATTATCATGCCTTAATCCCATCCCCCCCCCGGAGTTGAAGTGGAGAAGTCTTTATTATGTAAAGTGGACTGGCTTGGCCTTCTTAATGGCCCATTAACAGTGAGGATGGGCAGGAAGCTACAGGCAGCTATTCTGTCTTTTAAAACATGTTTCTTTCTTTTCACATCCAGAGAAATATTCTGCCTTTTCAATATTTCCTAGGATATTTCATTTTTCTGGGAGAGGGCTGGGTGATAACTTCCTACGGACGGATGGACGGAAGGAAGGAAGGAAGGAAGGAAGGAAGGAAGGAAGGAAGGAAGGAAGGAAGGAAAGAAAGAAAAGATGCCCAGTTAAAGATTAAAGTAACCAGTGGTTCCTTGATCCTTCCGGAAACGGGCTATAAAGTTCCACTATCGGGCAACTATTTATTCAGTTCCCAGAAGTATATTTATAATAAGTTACTTATTAGGGCTGTGATGGTGACCTATGGCAAGCATGCCAGGGATGCCACGCAGAGCCCTCTCGGTGGGTACATGCACCATCGCCAGCTGCTCTTCTGGTTTCCGGCACCAGCCAGCTGGTCTTCACGGGCATTCGAGCGCCTGAATAAAGCCCGAAAAATGCCCCAAACCCAGCCCGCTTTGGGGGCATTTTCCTGGCCGTTTTTTTAGGAGCGAAAAACAGCCTGAAAACAGGGCAAAACCAGCCAAAAAAACAGGCATGCACAGACCCGCCAGCTGATCCTTGGGATTCTGGTGCTCTGACGTGCGCAGAGGCATGTACATTCACGTGTGTTCCGGTTTGGGCACTTGGTGGCCAAAATGGAACACTTCACCATCACTGTATTAGGGGATTCAGCCTTCAATCCCTTGAAAATAAGTAAAAAATTGAATTCTGGGTGCATTCTACTCTTTATAATTCTTACTTTTTAAAATATCCTCTTCCAGAAAGGTACAACTTTTACACATGTCCATCACATATGGGAAAACCAATCCTTTCTCTTGACAACTCACCCAAAATTGTTTTTTTTTATTTATTATTATTATTATTATACAATTGTATCACAGCGGCCAGTTGTTTCGCCGGATTTGGCATTGGTTACTAGTCGGATCCCACCCAGGGGCCTAGGACGTCGTAACGTATTTTTGTAATTTCCGTGCAGATCCAAGCAGTGCGGCTTTTTGCATTTGACTGATGGTGATTTTGTCAATTTTTAACTGTTTTAAATGCAATTCCAGTGCTTTTGGAATAGCACCCAGTGTGCCGATTACCACTGGAATTACCACTGCTGGTTTGTGCCATAATCATTCAATTTCGATTTTTAAGTCCTGGTATTTTGCGATTTTTTCATATTCTTTCTCGTCGACCCTGCTATCACCTGGTGTTGCGATGTCTATGATTGTAACCTTATTTTTCTCAACCAGTGTGATGTCTGGTATATTATTATTATTATTATAGAATAGTGTGTGATATTTGCGCTAGTTTTACTGGAGTTAAATGCCAAAAATAGACAATATTTCTCTGCAACTCTTAGATAAAGCTGATAAAACAGCAGCCTGATTTCCAGAGTGATTGCCATTCAACTTGTCCTTTTGTTTCCCTAAATCTATGTCCCAAAATTAATCCTATGTCCTTCTTATTAAAGATTTAAATGTAAATCAAGATAAACGCATCATCCCACGCATTTGAAAATCAAGATTTCTATTGTCTATAAAGGTTAGAATGAATCTGTAATTTTAAATAAACATACAATCTCATTGAACTTGTTGAAATCTGCATAAGCAGTAAACCCTTCTGAAAAGACAAGCTTGGCAAATTTTAGGTAAATTTATATGCAGGACAAGGCTCCTTTCTTTATTATTTATTGTTGTCCATTAGAATTGGATAAAATTTGCAGACAAAGTTGGTTGCTATAGAAAAGATTGTAAACACTCTTCTACAAACAAGAGCTGGGTTTATAGTTTGGGGATGGCGAACAAAAAGTTAACAAATCCCTCCCTCTAGTGTTTGAAGAATAATTTCTGTCAAAGCCCTGCATATTTTATTCACCAAATTACAAGGGAAGTGCAAAGCTTTAGAGTTAGGCACCTAAGTTGATTTTGTGGCAGGAAGCCAAAAAAGGACTTAACGCTCACTCACATCACTTTGTTCTTTAATGGAGGGCACGCAGCCAGGTTGCGTGACAATGTGGAGCTTGAGACAGTCAAGCAAACCCCAGCAGGAATAATTAAACTTCTAGAAAACAAATTAAGAATTGAATGAACGGACTAGAACAGAGAAATTAGGGAAAGGATTGGGGCAAACTTCTAAAACAGGGTGGTAATAATTTAGGGCTTAAGAGTTGTACTCTGTGTGCTGTGTAGCACTCCCAGAAGAGAATGGGCAGGCTCAGAATTAAACAGTTCATTTGTAATGGATTAACTGATTATGTGCCATCAAATCAGAGGTGGGTTCCTACCGGTTCGCACCTGTTCGGTAGAACCGGTTCGTCAAATCTACCAAACCGGTTAGAAGAGGTTCCACCAGTGGACCCGGAAAGCAGGCCACACCTACAGAAGAGGTTCCAAATGTTTTTGAATCCCACCACTGGTCCTTGGATATGATTATTCTACACTATCATGCTCATATTTATAAAACTCGGTGCCTCTGTGAAAGGTAAGGATGACCACTGCGTTTGTGGTGCAATCAGAACATTGCGTGTGTTGAAGTTGTTTTAACGCAAACCAAAGATGCCTTTTTAAAAAACAAGTTTACATCATATTCTTATGCATGCCAGTGCTGTCTGTGAGCTAATTTAAGGTGGTTCTGACAAGTGTCGTCGGCATCTTCATATCCGGTCACATGGGTGGGAAGCCACTCCCATCCGGTTACATGGGCGGCAAGCTACTCCCACACAGGAGGCCACACCCGCAGAGTAGGTTCGAACAATTTTTGAAACCCACCACTGGGTGGAAACCACCTAAAATCAGGCTATCATGATTTTATATAACCTTACATGATTCATTCACATCACAAATCAGCTATGCCATCATTGATTCAAGCCGAGGGTCCATAACTGCTTTTAATAAATAATTTAATCAGAGATATACAGTGAAACATGGTAGAGAGACTTTCCAGTGTTTTGAAAAGCAGCCCATGGTTGCGGGTCAGGGCTGAATACTGATAGTCATCGAAAAGAGAAGCCTCTCCTGTCACAATCATATTCTGGGTACAAAGCTCGTGAATAGCCTGGTCTTTGCAGCTATAGAGACTAGAAGATGGCTCTAAGACAGACACAAGAGATGATCAGAAGTGACAAACCTGACTGTGAACTCTTACCATTTCAGATTGCAACTAGAAATTCACCGAATATTCCTACATAACAATCAAAACAAAGATCGTTTTATCTTGCGAACCCCATGTGCATTCTAGAATAGTACACTCCAGGCCCAGGATTATCACTTCATGGGAAGCAAGTTTTGAAAAGAGCTGAACGTAAGAGAGAGACAGGAATATGAAGTTCAGACTGTAAAATTGCAACCTGGAGAATTTCTCTGGTAGAAACGGAGAAAACTTTCTCCAAAAATTAAGTTCAGTATTTTGAAGAAGCTATGGGAATCTGCAAACATCAGGGATTCTCAGCTCTAGCCTGCTAACGGAGCAAAAACTCCAAAGTCAAATAGCTTTCACTGCAAACATAAAACATCTAAAATAATTAGATTATTTAATAATTAAATGATTAGACAGAATTGTCTACTGATACTGTGGCATGAGTGAGTTTGGCCATATATATATATATATATATATATAGTAGCACATAAACTGATCCAGAATGGATATTTTTGTGGATGCCTGTAAAGACTCTTTAAGGTGTTGTAAAGGAACTGTAGACTTTCTGGTAAAGAGATTATTATTAACTTATTTAAAGACTCCCAAAGCTTAGAATCTTTCCTTGTAAATAAAGGAGGCGGGAGAGATAGGATTTCCACAATAGGGATCACTTAATGCATCAGCAGCTCTCCAATTCAGTCAACAGAAAAAGTATTAGCTTGAATGTTTTAAAAAAAGCTTTTATGAGCAAACCCAACTTGCTATGGGTACTTTAATACAGATTAAAGATGATCCAGCATCCTCCAATTTTTAGATAATAGCAATAGCAATAGCAGTTCGACTTATACACCGCTTCATAGGGCTTTCAGCCCTCTCTAAGCGGTTTACAGAGTCAGCATATCGCCCCCACAGTCTGGGTCCTCATTTCACCCACCTCGGAAGGATGGAAGGCTGAGTCAACCTTGAGCCGGTGAGATTTGAACCGCTGAACTGCAGATAGCAGTCAGCTGAAGTGGCCTGCAGTACTGCACCCTAACCACTGCGCCACCTCGGCTCCTTAAACAATTTGTGGGGATGTTGGTGGTCAAAAGATAAGTCTTTATCCACGAATTGTTACCAGATGCCTCCTTTCCCCCTCCCCAATTCTTTGTACAGGGAGGTGCCAGATAACTACTTCCTATTCCTTGGTGATGGGGCAGAGTCCGCATTGCATGGCTAATCTTTGCATAAATTAAATATTCAATAGATACCAGATTCCATTACAGAATAACCCATGGGGTTGGTTTGTGCCTTCATCCACATCTAAGTCATAAAAGCACTGAGACAAAGATGTGAATTCCAAATCTCAGGTAGGCTTAATAAGCACCAGAACCGCTTTGGCCTGTTCACGGGGCAAAGATGCCCATTCAAGCGTCCCTCGCAAGGATCTCCTCTTCTGCTAGTGCCGAACAGGTCTCTGCTTCAGTACTCTCAGGGAGAGCATCTCGGCCCACAAGAGCAGTTCATTGATCCGGGCTAGGCCCAGCCCAGCCACCTTGGCCCCGTTTACTTCAAGAATCTCATCCCCAACTTCTAGGAGTCCAGCATAGAGTTTAGCTGTACTGGTGTCTGCCATCTCCTGGACGTAGATACCTGTTAAGAAGATAAAAATAACATAAAATTGCATTTAGTGTTTTAGTAGGTGTTCTGACCCCCTCCTACGTCCAGTAATGAATGCCGAGACAAGCTTAACTGGAATGTACTTTAATAGCAAGACACCAAAACCTCGGTGGCTGAAAGCCAAGCACAACAAACAGATAAGGACCTTGGCAGCAACTCAGACAAATTCAGGCAGCAATAAACACAGATAAGCCTTGGCAGCAATACAGCCTGCCGAGCTCACAGTACTGTCCTCCGACATTCAATCCTGCGTTGACTTCTACAAAGAGGGTCGTCTGCACAAGTAGCTTTTATAGTCTGGAGAGGAGCCTAATGACCACCAGCTGAGTACAATCACCTCCTGTAATTGCATAATTCCTGACACCTAGTAGCTGTTCGATGGCGTGCATCCAAAAACAACTCACTGCTGTCTTCTGGCTCACTCTCCCTTGTCTCCTCCCCACTGGTCCAAGGCTCAGGCACCACCTGGTGGCCAACCAGTCTCTCTGCACCATGCTCGGAGTCGGAACCCTGTCCAGGGTCCTCCACATCCTCCGGAGCCGACTCATAGGGCCCCTCGCTGTCGGAGTCTGGTGGCAGCTCCAAACGGCTCCTGCTGGGCCACAACAAGTAAGGTAGCCTTTTATTGAAATGTCGCAACTATGGAATGGGAAAATGTTCCTCGTGCAAAATCAAGAGTTTGAGGAAAAACTGAGAGACATATAGCACTTCTTCACTGAACCTATCCTTATTAGACCTCCATTAATCATTTAGAACTTGTTATAGAAAGACACAAGTTCCCCTGCTTGTATGAATCCGCTTTTAAGGCATTTGAGTATTTTCTGCTGGATTTCTTGGCAACAAAATCCCCCCAAACTGTCACTATATTTATGTCAGCATAATCAACTTGCACCAAAAATCTGGAAGCATGCCACAACTTTTTGCTATCAAAACCACTTGAATGTCTTCCCTTCGAAACCTTTTCTGACTTCATGCATTTACCATCGAGCTCCGCAACTACTATCACTATTTCTACTCTTCTGATGCATTTATAAATAACTTAGATAAGGGAATAGAAGGGGAACTCATCAAATTGAGCAGATGATGCTGAACTGGCAGGAACAGCCAACACGCCAGAAGACAAATTCAGGATCCAAAAAGATATTGACAAACTTTAACAATGGGCCCTATCCCGTGGCACGTCAAAACCGCGGTCCACTAAAGCGCGCCCGATTAAAGCGCGTACGTGACGTCATCAGCAGCGCGACAAATACGACCGCGGAGAAAAAAGGGCGCTTTAAAAAGCGCTTTTAAAGCAAGCCGATTCACATAAAGGTAAGGGTTAGGTTTAGGGTTAGGGTTAGGTTTAGGGTTACGTTAAGCGTTAGGGTTAGGTTTAGGGTTAGGTTAAGGGTTAGCGTTAGGTTTAGCGTTAGGTTAAGGGTTAGGTTTAGGGTTAGGTTTAGGGTTAGGTTAAGGGTTAGGCTTAGGGTTAGGTTTGGGGGGGTTAGGTTTAGATTTACGCGTTAATTTTAAGTTTACCGCTCACAGCGTGCTGTTTTCGTCACGCTGTGATGACGTCACGTACGCACTTTCGTCGAGCGCGCTTTAGTCTACCGCGGTTTTGTGGTGGAACCCCCTATCCAAGTAAAGGAATTTTAATGTGGAGAAAAGCAAAGCTTTGCCTTTAGGCAGGAAAAATCAAAGATTAGGCTGTACTTATTCTAGCTATTTTATTCCTAGTTACAGGCAATTTATAAATGAGGACTCAAGTGTTGTAGCGCAAGCGAAAAGAAACACCACCACCCCAGAAAAGTAGCACAAGGACTAAGAAAAAAATTGTCTAAATCTATTTGTTAAATCTAGTTATTAGTTATTCAAGGATTCCTGGGAAGCTCAGAACAAGAAATTGTTTGAGATGTATCCTAATTTATTTTGATTTTGATTTTTTTTTAGGGTGGAGGTGTAATGGAAATAGTGTATTCCTGGAATTGGGGCGCTTAACGCCAGGACAAACATTTGTCAACTCCATCACAAATGTTGCAACATTCCCAGGAGTTTGCCTGGGAAGAAAACTCTAAGAACACATGTTCCGAATTATCCCCGCCATTTGACCTATTTTAGACAGTCCTTCTCTTAAGGAAAAAAAAAAACACAGAAAACATAAAAACGCCAGTGAGATTCTACCATAACCAAATATTTGATTCTGTTTCAGAGCCTACTTTTAACTAGTGCTGTACAGCAAGATATCAAAGTAGACTTGTAGTCTAGCGGAGAAGCATATATGTGGCTGAATATTTCAAATGCGTTCTTCAGAAACAAAGAAAAACAGGGAAATGGTTTCAGTGAAGAAAGCAATAATACACATGCACCAAACAATGTAACTCAGTGGTTCCTGACGTGTGGTCCACGGACGTCTGGGGCAGTGGTGGGATTCAGCCAGTTCGCACCTATTCGGGAGAACCGGTTGGTAACTTTCTAAGCAGTTCGGAGAACCGATTGTTGGAAAAAAATTTAATTTGATTTTTTCCACTTTACAGGGCTAATCCATGTAGGAAGGCAGGAAGGAAACATTCTGGTGTTGTTTCCAGCCTAATCTTTACTGCCCTGCTTACAGAAACTGCCTCTCCAGTTAACCCTTACTACATTGTAACAGCTAAGGCGAAGCGCGCCCATCGACCTGAGTAATGTTGAGTTGGCCACGCCCACATGATCACATGATCATCGAGCCCCACCTACCCATCTGGTCATTAGGACAGAGAACCGGTTGGTAAATTATTTGAATCCCACCACTGCCCTGGGGGTCCACAATGTCATTGCAGGGGATCCATAAAGCCTTGAAGAAATGTTATGATTTAAAACTTGAGTTAAGCCTTGGAGGTCCGTGGCCAAAGTCCATGACCACAAAAAGGTATTTAAAGGGTGAAGAAAAGATTGAGAACCACTAGCATAACTGGAAAAGGCAAGGCTGGTTTTTACTTTACATTTGTACAGCATTCCTATTTTTTGGTATGGCTGCATAGTTTCCAGAGTATACCTATGGTTTATCAATTTCAACACTACACCAAATCATAATTAGCCAAGAACTCATGGGTTCATGCAGCCATGTCAGTGCAGATGATGCCACTTTTAAAAAATTATATGTTTTTGAGAGGATGCTTGTTGAAGTTCTGGAAGTTTTTTTTTAAAAAAAATGGATCAGGCTTGCTGACTGTTGGGGCATTCACAACTTCCCCATCTTTCCACTTTTTATATTTATCCTTTTTGTCTTGCAATCTGTCAGAGAGTTCTTTATGCAGCCATGCTGGTTTCTCTTGGGAGCTGTTATTTTTCTTCTTCATTGGTATTGTGCTAGACTGGGCTTTTGTAATCTCATTTTTCAAAATTTCCCAAGCTTCTTGAGTTGTTTTCTTGAGGATTCTCATTCATTCGGTAACATGGCCATCAAGCCACTCCCACCTGGTCACATGGCCGGCAAGCCACTCCCAAAAAGCAGGCCACACCTACAGAAGAGGTTCTAAAAAAAATTGAAACCCACCACTGGCCAGCATCCTCCCCACCCCCACCCCTCAGCAGTGAAAAAACAATTTTAAAAAACCATAGAGATATTCCCAACACCAAAGTTTTAAAAAGTAAGCCAGGGGTCCAAAGTTCAAAGTTTCAGACCATTGGTTACCAAACTCATACCTGTATCAGGACGACCATTCCCTGAAGAAACACGGAATCCAAAGTTGCCTTGTTGGGACCGCTGCAATTCTAATTGACTGGTTCCATCTGGAAAAACTGCTACCACCCGTCCAACGGTTCTCGCCAAGTTAGGGGAACCAATGTCCTCCACACTGAGGGACCTTCTATGTGGAGTCCCGGTTTTCCTAAGAATGGGGAAAATATTGTCATGTTCAGAAAGATGTGAAATCTGAGGTCAAAGAAGAGTGTGGCGGTGGATTCACTTATTGTCTAATCAGTGGTGGGTTTCAAAAATTGTTGGAACCTACTCTGTGGGTGTGGCCTCCTTTGTGGGAGTGGCTTGCCACCCATGTGACCAGATGGGAGTGGCTTGCTGCCCATGTGACCGGATATGAAATTATGAATTAGTCGGTCCAAGTAGCTATTCAGAAGTTAGTGGT
Organism: Thamnophis sirtalis; assembly: GCF_051295495.1. Lineage (NCBI taxonomy): Eukaryota > Metazoa > Chordata > Lepidosauria > Squamata > Natricidae > Thamnophis > Thamnophis sirtalis. Next base: position 61,206,225 of record NW_028261392.1, on the reverse strand, counting down.
TAGAAGCAATCGTAAAGCAAGATATGGAATTAAAACCAGAAATATTTTATTGGCTGTTTGAAAGGGAGTATAATATATATTTAATTTTACACATGTTAGCAGCTGCTGGAATTGTGTTTGCACAACAGTGGAAAAACAGAGATATGTAAATGAATAAATATTACAATGTGCAGGAATAAATAAATTGACAATTAAAATCAAGAAGGCTTTGAATACTTTTTCACGTGGGATTGGTTTTAGCAATTGCCAACTAACGGAAACAGAAATTAGAAATCCAAAAGTACGAAAGAAAACATCAATTATGTAAGGAAAGGTCCCTAAAATGTATAAGGAAATATTACTAGATCATTATTAATGCGTAGATAACTGCGGGACATTACACACCCACCAGTGGTGGGTTTCAAAAATTTGTGGAACCTCTTCTGTAGGTGTGGCCTGCTTTCCGGGTCCACTGGTGGAACATCTTCTAACCGGTTCGGTAGATTTGACAAACCGGTTCTACCGAATAGGTGAGAACTGGTAGGAACCCACCTCTGCGTCTAATCTAACCTCTTTATAACCTCCTGGTTTTTAATGAACAGATTTACAGCTCACATTTTGATGGGAACTCTGTGAAAAAGTGAAGCTGACACTTGCAGCAAAAGGTGGTTTGGAGACTATCTCACTTGGCCTTGGAGACCAAGCCTATGCATTCTCCATGTTTTCAAGGAAAATTTCTACAAAAGAAACACGCTAAGTTTACAGCATTATTCATTAGTAATGAATAATGAAAAGTAATGACTTTTCAACTCTGTAAATATACTTTTTGCCATCCTGTTTAAAATTTCTGACCGCATCATCCACCTGTCAGGCCTGCAGTTATATCCCTTTTAGGATCGTTGGCCTGCCACACTCTCTCTTATTTCATTATGCTGTTTCATTAGTGTGGTAGTTGGGAGGGGGGAATAGAAAGGAGTAGGATTGTGGAATGTATTGTTGTCATTCTTTACTAGAAGCCAAGCTCATCTTTTGTCTCCGCAATTTTGCACCTGACCGGAAGCAGCTGGGTGGAGATGCCAGCGTGGAAGAAGAAGATTGGACCATGTAATGGATTTGTGGGTGTGGGGGCAAGATCATGAACTTTCAACTGGGTGGGAATCTGATGTAACATCCAGAATTGGGATTCCACAGATGTGCTAAGATGTCTGATTTATTAAATTGGAACTTTAAGGATCATTTTGCCTGGGACTCTGATTTAATTCTACATGATACTTGGAACGCTGACCACCACCTACATCAGGGCGTTTTGAAAATTGCTTAAAGTCAATTTTAGAAGCATTTGATTGCAAAAAGCAAAATATGTAGTTGTTCTAGCAAATGTGTGTTCTGCTTAGGGATCTCTAAGAGTCAATCTTTTTGAATTTCCAAAATAATTTGATTTCAGTTGCATAACTAGGAATAGCAAGCAAACCAGACTTTAGTTAGACACCGGGATTCGCATTCTCAAATACTCTGATATATATTTCAAGAGTGAGAAAATATATATGAAAACACACCTTTTCAGACAAATCCACATATGGATTCGTTCAGACACATTGTATGTTCACATTGAATTATGTAGCATTATCAGTTTTCTTCTTCCCAGGAAGGTATCATCAAGCAATCTTAATGTCTGATTTGGTTGCTATAGTTATGACAGAGAAAAATAAAGCAATTTCACTCTGTTTATGAAAACTGATAATTTCTTATAAATCAAAATCAGTATTAATAATTCAAGGTTCACTTTGAATTCACAAAGTCACTATTAAATAGTACAATATTGCTATTACAATTTAAGATTTAGATGTAGTTCTAAATGTGAACTTGATAACTAAAAACAACAGCTTCTATAATTTATTTGCATCTGCATCACAAATGAAGCACAGGACCCCACATTCTGTGCATAGAACACTAGATCATAGGTTAGCATTATAGCTGAACCTGGAAAATACAAATGTCCATATATGGATTAGTTCTGAGCAGTGCCGGATTTAGATGAAAAGAGGCCCTAGGCTATTCCACTTATGAGGCCCTTTCATCTCCCATTTTTAAGTTTGTAAATTGCATGAGAGACAATAAAATACATCATTACTGTGATATATATCAATATATATATCAATATATATAGCTGGCCTCCCGATGGAGGGCGGCTCTGCTCTTCGGCAAAGGCAGCGAGGCCAGCCGCCTCCCCTGCTGCGCTCAGCTGCCCGGCTCGGCCCCCTCGCCCTCACCTGCCTGGCCGCTGGTGGGCTCCGCGTCGGCGGGGCAGCTAGTGGGAGCGGCCGCGCCTCTCGCCGAACCGCCAGTGCCGGGAACGTGGGCGGGCTCCCCAACTGCCGCAGCGCTGGAACGATCTTAACCAATACATTTTTATGTTCGTTTATTAGTCATATGCGTAGAATTTCTCCTTATTTTCGGTTCATTGTTTTAGTGTTCACTGTTTTTAGAATAGTGTAATTTTAATTTTGCTAACAATTTGAATGTAGGCCCCTCTTGATCTTGAGGCCCTAGGCTGAAGCCTAGTTAGCCTATAGGAAAATCCAGCCCTGGTTCTGAGCATTAAAATGAAAACAGGATGAAGCTTACTTTATGGCAAATCACATACAATAGAAACATGGAGAAAAAAAACAGAATAATGTTAACTATCTAACTACTGTATTTAAAAACTCTGCATTTCTCCTGAGAAACAGCAGCTAGGGACAGGATTGGATCTGGATTCATGTCTCCTGCAGAAAAGCTAGCCACCCTTCAGGATACTGTGAATTGAATACACAAAGATCCTGCAGGATGCAGACATAGGTGAGTTGCTGCAATCAGTGTCTAAAAACAGATTGATTATCCACCATCCAACAGGTAAAAAGAACCATTTAGGATACAGAACAGAACAGAATAACAGAGTTGGAAGGGACCTTGGAGGTCTTCTAGTCCAACCCCCTGCTTAGGCAGGAAACCCTACACCACTTGAGACGAATGGTTATTCAACATCTTCTTAAAAACTTCCAGTGTTGGAGCATTCACAATTTCTGGAGGCAAGCTGTTCCACTGATTAATTGTTCTGTCAGGAAATTTCTCCTTAGTTCTAGGTTGCTTCTCTCCTTGATTAGTTTCCACCCGTTGCTTCTTGTCCTGCCCTCAGTGCTTTGGAGAAGAGCTTGACTCCCTCTTCTTTGTGGCAAGTCACAATAGTCACCTAAAATATTCCAACTCTCACCTGTTAGAAGAAGCTTCCTCATCCTTAGGTTCCCCCACCAGGTAAACATTGGACCGATTATTCTTGCCCAAAAAGGAATGCAGATTTTGAACCGAAGAGGCTTTTCTTGGTTGACAGAAAGATGACACCTAGTGGGAAAAAATACTGAAAATCAGAAAGAGTATTGAAGAATCAAACTGCAGATATATTGGATAAAGAGGAAAAACGTTTTCTGACTCCAAGCTTAAATTATTAGTGCCGGGAACGTGGGCGGGCTCCCCAACTGCCGCGGCTCTGGAACAATCTTAACCAATACATTTTTATGTTTGTTTATTAGTCCTATGCATAGAATTTCTCCTTATTTTCGGTTCAGTGTTTTAGTGTTCACTGTTTTTAGAATAGCGTAATTTTAATTTTGCTAACAATTTGAATGTGGGCCCCTCTTGATCTTGAGGCCCTAGGCTGAAGCCTAGTTAGCCTATAGGAAAATCCGGCCCTGGTGTCATTATATTGTGAAAAATAAAATGGATTTCTAGATGCAGACTGGGATTACGGGTGGACCTCAGGGTTTAAAATGTTTAAACATTCATCATGCTGTTTAATGCAAAATGCATTGAATAACAAAAAAAAGTTTTATTGATAATGTGTCATCACTGTGAGGCTAATATTTCTCTGGAAAATAGCTATACATTTGTACCATAAAAATGAAGCTAGTTTACTGCTACTTTATCTCAAACAGGGGTGGGCAATTAATTTTCCCGGGGGGAGGGTCACTGAGAAACTGGGATTGTTGTGGATGACCACTTCCAATGCCCTGCCTCCCACTGACGCCACCCTGCCCCTTCCAGTGACGCTTCCCAAAAACTCCAACCCCTGCAGCCAACGCGCTGTGACTGATGCTGCCAATGCCATGGGCTGGACTGGGCTGGGACCACCCATATCTGACCCACAAAATCCCAGGTCTATCATAAAATCTAATAAAAACACAATTTCAACACAGGCTATAACATAGCAATAGCAGTTAGACTTATATACCATTTCATAGGGCTTTCAGCCCTCTCTAAGCAGTTTACAGAGTCACCATATTGCCCCCAACAACAATCCGGGTCCTCATTTTACCCACCTTGGAAGGATGGAAGGCTGAGTCAACCTTGAGCCGGTGAGATTTGAACCGCCGAACTGCAGAACTGCAGTCAGCCTGAAGTAGCCAAAAGTGTTTGTTAAAAATCTATACCGTTTACGGGCTCTGGGAAGTCGGGGGGGGGAGGGAGGTGGGGTGTTAGGGGGGAGGGGGGAGGGGGATATATATAGTATGTGCTAGATTTTAAAGTAACGTGACAGCACCTGTATACTGTTGTTCTTTAATTCCAGTGTAAAAATAGGAGAAGCTGAATATATTAATAGATTGTAGAAATACACCGAAGGGAGGAGTAGAGGGATAGAAGAAAGAGGGGTAGCGAGGGTGGGAGAGAGGACTGGAGGGAGGGGGAGAAGGAAGGGAGGGAGTGTATTGGGAGAGAGGAGAGGTAGAAGGGGAGGGGAAGTAGGGTAGAGGGGAATGATGGAGGGAAGAAGAAAAGTTGGAGGGGGGCGAAAGAAAGGGTGTATGGAGGGTCGAAGAGGTACATTGGGTTTCTATTTTTGGGGGTATTGTCAACAAGAGGAATGGCTGTGTTTATTGTTTAATGTTATATGGCCCCGGTTATGCACAGTATATATGTGACTGTACGAAAATGAAATGGAAAAATAAAAATACATTTACAGCTGAAGTAGCCTGCAGTGCTGCATTTAACCATTGTGCCACCTCGGCTCTTCCAATGCCCTGCCTCCCACTGGTCTGTCATAAAAATCTAATAAAACACAATTTCAACTCACCCTCTGCAAAGATTGTAAGGAAGGAACTTTCTTCATTTTCGGAGAACAAATGGTATCTGGAGCATTTTCCATACTGGTCTTGGCAGCTCCTGATTCTGGCATAGATATCTGTTCCATGCTGTAACATCGGAATCTGCCCAGTCTTTCTTTGGTGCTCTGAGTCAGAGTGGTGAAGAATTTTTTAAAACCCATTGTAGAAGAGACTTCTTTCTTGGTGGCCTGCTGTTTCTTTGGCTGTGGGTAAACTTCTAAGTGTTTGCTGGAAAGCAAAACAACCAGCCAAGAGAATTACAAATTTAAAAAGCAAGAGTACCTTCAACTTTATTTACAATTTGGAGTGGCCCCAATGAACGAGTTTTTGTGCAATGGTTAGTGGACATCACACTAGAAACCAGGAAATATTTTAAGCTTCAGTTCTGCCTTAGGCCAGTCACTCTCTCTCAGCCTTAGGAAAAAGACAATAGCAAATCACTTCCAAAAATCTTGCTTGACTTGAAGGCATAAAAAAAAACTCTTCCTCAAGAACAATCAATGATAAAAGGATTTTGAAAGGATTTGCAAATATTAAATAAACAATTAACAGACAAACTAGACACATTTGCCTATACTTTCAAATTAACCACATTAATACCCAAGGAACAGAGAAACCACTATTACTATTATTATAATATATTCCACAATTCTAATCTAAAAACCCTTCCCTTTTTTTGTATGGACTTGCTCATAAAGATGTTTGGAGAATTCGACCCACGAATGGCAACAGGATTAAGGCGGTTCTGTTACTGGAGAGACACAGGCTGATAGATGGAAGAGTACAATTTAAAACTAGCTAAACCTAGTTAAATTCATTTGTAATAGATATAGTGGAATAATAATTGATAATGATAGTAATGCATATAATGTTGAGTTGCTATGACAAATAATAATTGGATATGAGAAGGGAAGGTTAGAAATATCCTTGGACTATATATAAAGGTTATTAATCACAATAATTATTATTATAAAAAATAAAATAAAACTATATACAGTTAAATCTTAACTAATATGGGGAAAATGCTATGATATACGATATAATTAAAGAAAGAAAGGAGAATGATAATAAATTATATACATGGAGGATGGAATTTTTGGTATTAAATATTATGGATGTTTAGCTAAAACAGGATATGAGGATTTGATGTTAATGGAGGATTTTATAAACAAGTAAATGAAATGCTAGCATGTGGTTATGGATTAAATCTTTGGTATAGTTAAGGATGAAGGATGTTTAAACAACTGTAGTCAACTAAAAGTGGAGGTATGATGATGTTAATATGGTAAACATTTGAGTTAAGATATTTGAATTAATATGAATTAATGGAAGAGATGCACAAAAACTTGTTGTAACCAGCTGATATACTTTTTTTATAACATATACTTGTGTTTTTTTCTCTCTGTTTTGTTTTTTGTTCTTTTTTGTTTTGATTTTTTCCCCCCACTGCTGTGGGTATGTGTTGTTTATGTAACAAAAAAATAAAAAAAATATTAAAAACAACCCCTTCCCCAGCTATTTTTTTTTTTTATTTATGGCTAACTTTTGCTTTGTTTTTGTTTTTAAAAGTATAGAGAAAAATTCTATAGGTGGAGAAGTGTAGCTTATCTGTCTGTGAAGTTCATTCTTGGTGTAATTAAGTTTTTCATCTTCCTATGACGAGGATTTTTCCATTTCAAACTGCAGACCTAGAATTGCATGTATGAGGTCCTGAAAAGTGTGAGGCCTCTAATCTTATCACTGTTTTGACTAAGTGAAAGAAAGCAGCTGACCTCTACTGTATCTCTACTGTTATGAGCTGTGTGGTTATTGTTGAAGAGGGTAATGTCAAAAAGTGAATACTGGAAATAGATTGCAGTAAGTGAGCTTTTGATCAGAATATTGGTTAACAAAGCCTTTTTTGACTAGGAATTATGGGAAATAATTCCAACCCTGTTGGGGAACACTAGGCTGAGAAAGGCTGGCGTATATCATGCAACAGGTTCACCGACAAATGCGTGCCCGACAAATGCGCGCCGACGAAACCGCTGCGGCAAAACGGCGAAGTCGAAAGCGCGCTCACTGAAGCGTGCCGACAACAGCGTGCCGACAAAAGCGTGCCGACAAAAGTGCGCCATTGAAAACGTGAAAACAACGGTAACAACGTTAACAGGCCTAACCATAACCTTTACCCTTACCCTAACCCTAACCCTAACCCTAACCCTAACCCTAACCCTAACCCTAACCTAAAAACCCTAATCGCGCTTTTGTGGGCGTAGTTTTGTCGGCACGCTTTAGTGGGCGCGCTTTCGACTTTGCCGTTTTGTCGTGGCGGTTTTGTCGGCGCGCATTTGTCGGGCGCGCATTTGTCGAGTCACGCATGTAGTATCATAAATATGTAGGGAACCTCACATAGGTCAAGGATAGAAGTGTTTCCCAAAGAACTTACAGTATAAGCAGCTTGAAAACAGGAAAAAGCGAAAGGAAGGAAGAAAACAAGGTATTATCAATAAATTTAACTGGGGCTCTTTTTTATATACTGTGATTTTTTTTTTAAGTAGGAAGGAAAGCCCACATGGCCCAGGAAAAATAGGCTTTATGAGCTTTAATGTACTGTTTCTATTTGCTCCTATTATAGCAATCGATCCCCTTTCTTACAACCCAATGTTGTGTTCAATCCAATGAGAGCTGAAAACTGAGTAGATCCAATTGATATCCGTAACTGCTACATGGTGCTGTTAGTTGTACAAATCCTGACTTGCAAACCCAATAAATAAATGAATAAAGAATAATAAATGTGTTTCTTTATATCACTCTGCCTGAGTTGTGTTTCTTTAACTCTTGAAAACCCAGACTGGATAATAGCAATAGCAATAGCAGTTAGACTTTCAGCCCTCTCTAAGCGGTTTTCAGAGTCAGCATATTGCCCCCAACAACAATCCGGGTTCTCATTTTACCCACCTCGGAAGGATGGAAGGCTGAGTCAACCCTGAGCCGGTGAGATTTGAACAGCCGAACTGCAGAACTGCAGACAGCTGAAGTAGCCTGCAGTGCTGCATTTAACCACTGCGCCACCACGGCTCACCACGGATAATTCCCCTCTATATACATTTCTCAGATTTGTAAATCGGTCCTTACAAAAGATCTCCTAAATAGCTATTTCTATAAAGGCAGGTGACACCGTGTCATGGATGAACAGAGCAACACTGTCCCCCAAGGACAGGAGTTGATCCTCTCTGCCTTCTGTAAGAGCAAATTATAGACATTCAGCCGACAGAAAGACAACCCTTAATAGCCATCACTGGACTAAGAGATGCTATTGATAATCAAACGTCACTCTTTCATCCTGGTATTAAAGAAATAATAACTGCTCAACCACATTGTACAAACACGGGCCGGAAAGAAATAAGCGCATTATATTAAATTATGCTTTTTAATTAAAAAAAATAGAATGTTGTGCCCTTTGTGTACAAAATAATTTTTGTCAGGCACAAAGCCATCTAGAACTTGTCAGGCAGTTGCCAGGAGTTAACCTTGACTTGAATGCTCTGTGTGTGTGTGTGTGTGTGTGTGTGTGTGTGTGTGTGTGTGTGTGAGAGAGAGAGAGAGAGAGAGAGAGAGAGAGAGAGAGAGAGCTGCTGTGATTATAGATTATATAAGATTATATCATTGAGAGCTGAAAGTAGACATGCGGGAAGCATTTGTTGCTAACAAACTGAGAGAGATATTCTGTGGCACGACAAAACCGTGTTCGTCAAAATAGCGGTGATAAAATCGCGTCGCTAAAGCCGCGACGTCATCACCGCGCGTCATCACCGCCGCGACAACAGCGCAGCGACAGAAGGGCGCTTTAAAACAGCGCAGCAGCAGAAAGCGGATTTAAATTAAGGTAAGGGTTAGGATTAGGTTTAGGGGTTAGGTTTAGGGTTAGGTTTAGGGTTAGTTTTAGGGTTAGGTTTAGGGTTAGGTTTAGGGTTAGGTTTAGGGTTAGGTTTAGGATGCTGAGTGCTTCGGAAGGCGCGGATTTGCCCTCCGCGATTATGTCATTGCGGTAGGGTTGCGTTTTTCCTTAGCGCTTCGAACGGCGCGGATTAGTCTTCGCACTTATGTCTCCGCGGATAAGGGCTTCGCGGATTTGTGGTGGAACCAGATATTCAGTCTGTAGTGCTGCTTTTCCTGGGAGAAAAAGGATTTTACAAAGAGATGGGACAGTCGTTTGTCCAGAATGGTATCGGGTCCCTGCTTGTGCAGGGGGTTGGACTAGAAGACCTCTCTAAGGTCCCTTCCAACTCTGTTATTCTGTTCTGTTAAAACCAGCACAATGAATTATGGGGCAGCCTTACGAACATAGAAAGTTGAGGTTCGCTCTTACTGACTCCATAAATAGATCTACTGCAGGATGATGTGCCCCCAAAATACCCCCTTCAATGATGCACCCACCACCCCTGTAATTGACTCCCATCCATCTTGATGCTGATCACTCTTCCCTTTCCTTCAACTTTTCAAGCCTGCCATAGACTCCGTAAGAGTGCCAGGTCTTTGCATAATGTGTTGAAAATATGATAAATTGATCCTCACTTTATTAATTTAAAATTTATTTATTTAACTGTTATGTCTGGGTACCTAGATAACATTTTGGTTGTTTAAAGACTGTGTAGTGATTCATGGTTCCACCACAAAACCACGTTTGACTAAAGTGCGCTCGATGAAACCGCGTAGCTGACGTCATCACAGGGCGAAAACAGCGCGGAGACAGAAGCATGCTGTAAACGCTAAACCTAAAATTAACCCCTAAACCTAAACCTAACCCCCCTAAACCTAATCCTAAACCTAACCCTAAACCTAACCCTAACCCTTAACCTAACCCTTAACCTAACCCTAAACCTAACCCTAAACCTAACCCTTACCTTAACTTGAATCGGCTTGCTTTCAAAGTGCTATTTAAAGCGCCCTTCTTTCTCCGCGCTCGCTGTTGTTGCCCTGTTGATGATGTCAGCAACGCGGTTTAATCGGGCGCGGTTTAGTCGAGCACGGTTTTGTCGTGCCGCGCTGATTCATAAATTATTAGACTGGAAGAAACTGACAAATTTTCACCTGCTTCTTTCCCATTTCCTAAGCCATACGGCACCACCAAATTTTCCTCTTTACTATTTCCCAACTAGTATTAACAAAGCTTGCATAATACATTGATTTCAGATTGAGAATTTATCTACATGACATCAGCACATAGATATCAGAAAATATTTAACATGACTGCATTGTAAACATTATTAACATTCTAAAAGATCCTCAGTTCTTCTTCAAAAACAATCCAAATGGCCACCATCTGGCACTATATTATCAGTCACTTTATATTGTCTATCCATGTTTTCTTGAAAAAAAATTACAGGAATTATTTACCATTGCCTTATCATGTGCAGTGTGAAATAGCAGTAGCAATAGCAGTTAGCAATAGCAATAGCAATAGCAGTTAGACTTATATACCGCTTCATAGGGCTTTCAGCCCTCTCTAAGCGGTTTACAGAGTCAGCATATTGCCCCCAACAACAATCTGGGTCCTCATTTTACCCACCTCGGAAGGATGGAAGGCTGAGTCAACCCTGAGCCGGTGAGATTTGAACAGCCGAACTGCAGAACTGCAGTCAGCTGAAGTAGCCTGCAGTGCTGCATTTAACCACTGCGCCACCTCGGCTCAGGAAGTCTGATGGACAAGATCTCTCAGTAGCAGATCATTTGGCCATGCTGGATGAGAAATTCCAACATATAAAGTGGAATTAATCTGGGAATTAATTAATTTGTTTCAGCTTTAGGAAAAATGACATCCAGACTTATAAACAGCCCTGCTCTATGACATCCCCACTTAACCTTTCTAACAACGTGATATGTTTCTACTCACCATGGAATAATATTTGATTTCCCGGGTTTTATCTTCTGCATATCTGCTACCGGAGCTTCTCGGCTGATTGACTGAGTGGGGATCGTGAAGTTGGTCTCTTCAGTTGTCAGGGAGAGGTTAATAGCAGTGGAATTGATGACATTGGGAGCAACAGGGGGAACACCACAGGTTGAGGATGATGGACCTACTGCAACGATACAGATACGTCCAATTGCTGTTCTTAGAACACCTTTGGGGTGGACTTCCACCTTCAGCTAGTATGACAGGACATAACAAGTAATTGCGGCTTAGCACGTAACGTCTGATATACATCCTTTTATCAAAGAAAATGTTCTTAACATATATCAGATGCCACTCCTGTACAGTGGCACAATCCAAATTGGAAAATATTAAAGAGAGATCTTATAATTTACACAGACTGTTCCTCTTTCCACCAACGCAATGTAAGGCTACGAAACAGACGTTCTTTGAAGACACTAAGAATTTCATTAGATCCTCCTGAATTCTCTTCAATCTTGAGAAATGTAGTGATAATTCACCCAATTTGACAATAACATAGGCATAATTTGAGGACTACCTGTATTTGGATATGTCTATTATTTTTTTCATTTTGAGGAAAACATAACACTGATTGAATTGTTATATAACTGCAAATTAGGGTTACTGCTTTTTGGTGGTGGTGATAGATAGTTTTCCTGAAAATATGACCTATCCCAAGAATAAGCCCTAGCATGTTTTTCCATGTGCACCTAATATAAGCCTTACCCCCCAAAAAATAAGCCCTACGCAGCCAGCCACCTGCCCATTCTGTCTGGTTACTTGCAGTGCAGTGGCCTGAGGCAAGGAGGGAGGTGGAGCTGCCCCATGCCACACTGGCTTACCTCAGAGCCCAGCAGCCGGGCCATCCACATCCCAATGCCTGCCTTGTGGTGGCAGCACCAGCAGCCATGTGCAGCCGGAGCCCACATGGCTGGTTCACCGACAAAAGGGCGACCGACAAAAGCACGCCCGACTAAACCGTGGTGACAAAACCGCGAGTTCTAAACCGCGCTGACGAATGAATGCTGAAGCGCGCCGACAACAGCGCGCCGACAGAAGCGCGCTGTAAACCTAACCCTAACCCTAACCCTAAACCTAACCCTAACCCTAAACCTCAACCTAACCCTTACCTTAACTTAAATCACGCTTCTGTCAGCGCACTGTTGTCGGCACGCTGTTGTCAGCACGTTGATGACGTCGCGGTTTTAGCGCCACGGTTTTGTCGGCGTGCTTTAGTCGTTCGCGCATTTGTCACGCACATGGCTGGCAGCCCACTTCTTCTGTTTGCTCACAGCTGCATTGGAGCAATGGCTAAATGGTTGTGGTGGTGCCATGGTCACGAGACAAAGGTGTTTTGACGTGGAAGGCCTGCTGCGGGAGCCCTGAGGTAAGCCGGTGTGGGGTGTATGGGGCAGATCTAACCCCGCCCCCACCTCACCTTGTGGCCGTGGCACCAGTGCGTCCCTTGGCCTCCTGCATTGTGGCCGCGAGCAAGCAGAAGAAGCGGACTGCCAGCCACGCAGGGTCCTGCTGGGTAGGACTGCTGGAGCTGCCGCCTTGAGGCTAGGCAAGTGTCAGGGCGTGACGGCTGGCTGCAGGGGCCCTGAAGCCGGTGTGGGTGCATGTGGTAGCTGCACCTTCTGCCTTGTGAAAGTGGCAAACCGCACGGCCTCCTGCCCCGCCAAAAGCAAGCAGAAGTGGGCCTCCCGTACATAGAAAAAAAATAAGGCACCCCCCCCCAAAAAAATATAAGCTCTAGTGTTTATTTTCTTTTGAGGCCCAAAAGAAAATTAGACCCGGTCTTATTTTCAGTTAAACATGGATAAATAGCAGTAGACTTATATACCGCTTCATAGGGCTTTCAGCCCTCTCTAAGCGGTTTACAGAGAGTCAGCATATTGCCCCCAACAATCTGGGTCCTCATTTTACCCACCTCGGAAGGATGGAAGGCTGAGTCAACCCTGAGCCGGTGAGATTTGAACCGCTGAACTGCTGATCTAGCAGTAGCCTGCAGTGCTGCATTTAACCACTGCGCCACCTTGGCTCTTCACTTTTATTTTTGCCTAAGATTATCAATTCTTTCCCTGCAGCAAATAGTTTTACTGACCGATTTCAATCATGGCATTGTGAAGATCTTTCCACTGGATCGGGATGGACTTAATCTATCAGTGACCTGCAGTTTCTCAATGGTCCCAGTTTGACATTTCCCATCATATATTTTCACTTAAGTAGAAGAATCTTTGCTAACAACCCTTCCCTTCATTTGAGAGTGTCCTTCATGGTTGTTCCATGGTATAATTTGTCACTAGGTTTTCTGCTTTTTTCCCCCATCAATAACTAAAAATAATTATATTTATGCCAATGATAACCAGGTGTATTCTTCTGCTCCAGTCCAGGATGATATATTATAGTTTTGGTATTTGGTATTTGGTATTTATTAATACTTATAGGCCGCCCTTTTCCCTGAGGGGACTCAGGGCGGCTTACATAAAATGAGGGGAAGGGATATACAAACAATAACACATACAATACATGAAGTAAAATAATAAGCAACATTCATTCATCATTCGGGTGGGGGCAATTATCTTTGTCCCCAGGCCTGACGGGCTAGCCAGGTCTTGAGGGCTGTGCGGAAGGCCTGGACGGTGGTGAGGGTGCGAATCTCCACGGGGAGATCGTTCCAAAGGGTCGGAGCTACTACTGAGAAGGCCCTCCTCCTTGTAGTTGCCAGTCGGCACTGACTGGCAGATGGAACTCGGAGGAGGCCTAGTCTATGTGATCTAATTGGTCGCAGGGAGGTAATTGGCAGGAGGCGGTCTCTCAAGTACGCAGACCCACTACCATGAAGGGCTTTGTGAGTGACAAGTAGCACCTTGAAGCGCACCCGGAGATCAACATTTCCCTCTACGACTACTTTACTCAGATTTCCAGATGGACATGTTCCTCCGGTCTTAAATTAGATTTTGAGAAAAACCAAACTATTGTTTTTTTCTTCCCGATTAACATTTTTTCTTTTCCTCTTTTTTTTTAAAAAAAAATTGAGAATTTCCAACTGTAGGCACTTTCTGTGGGAAAATACTTGGAAGTTCTTGTTAATGGGGAACTTACTTAAAGTAAAATACAAAAGGTTTTTTTTTTTAATGTACAGCTTCTGAATTTATTTATGTCTGACTATTGAAAAGGCAATAGCAGTAGACTTATATACCGCTTCATAGGGCTTTCAGCCCTCTCTAAGCAGTTTACAGAGAGTCAGCATATTGCCCCCAACAATCCGGGTCCTCATTTTACCCACCTCAGAAGGATGGAAGGCTGAGTCAACCCTGAGCCGGTGAGATTTGAACCGCTGAACTGCTGATCTAGCAGTAGCCTGCAGTGCTGCATTTAACCACTGCGCCACCTCGGCTCTTACCAAGGCTAAGAATACTGGAGTAGTTTTTTTGATAGCTGTTCATGGAAGTTGCTCCACATCCTCTGGTTGGGTTTAGAATGGTCTGTGTAATATATTGGCCTCCTTAAGTACACTGGCTAGGACCTCAGGAACATTATCAGTTTAAATTGCTTGTGTTGACAAGAACATCCAATTCTTGAGTAACCTAATATGAAATCATGATTCTGCGTGTTCAATTCACACATATACCAGTAATCAGGGCTGCCTAGTTCTTCTCTGCCTTAGAATAACCATCTCATCTTTCTGATTTTTTCCCCATCCAGCTCCTCCTATTCGGAAGGAACCCATGAACTACACTTAGGATCTGATTTTTCAGGGCTTAAAAATACTCCAAAATGCTTCTTTTTTCTTTATGAAATTGAAATAACTTTCCAATATTAGTAGGTGATGTTAATTAAAGTATGATAGTGTTGAGATTTGAGCCGAGGTGGCGCAGTGGTTAGGATGCAGCACTGCAGGCCACTTCAGCTGACTGCTAGATCAGCAGTTCAGCTGTTCAAATCTCACCGGCTCAGGGTTGACTCAGCCTTCCATCCTTCCCAGGTGGGTGAAATGAGGACCCGGATTGTTGTTGGGGGCGATATGCTGACTCTGTAAACCGCTTAGAGAGGGCTGAAAGCCCTATGAAGCGGTATATAAGTCTAACTGCTATTGCTATTGCTATTTGATGTTTTAAATTGATTGTATTATTTTATTGTTTACATCAATTAAGAAAGTATTGCAAATTATACCCTTCTTTGTACTATGCTTAAGTGCATATTAAATAAAAATACCATTACTGTTTGCATTTATAATCTATGTAAAGATAATATTTGTATTAGATTAATAATCAGCTAATCTTTAAGGACCTACAATATTCTTTCTTTTTGCTACCTTAAACTGATGCTACTTAATTGCCTCTCTCAAAATTTAATTATCTTCCATGGTCTGAAAGATGTGCAATTTGTATGTTAGTTCTTATTCTCTGATTAGTGATGAATGATTAGCTTTCTAATCACTTTGATTGTAATAGGAAAATTGGGAAACTATCAAAATATGCATTAAAACTGCATTGTTTAATGTACTTGCATAGTGCATATAGTGCATAATTACAAGGATTAGCAGTTAGCAAATTGCACAAATTAATGAAGGAGAAGATTATCAATAGCTATCATTGTCATATCTTCAGAATCCAGCTGCATTCCTCAGCATCTTGGAAATCAACAGGGGGAAAAAAAGTCAGCGCCCTCATGTCTTGCTTTTCGGCATTCTTGAGGTTTTGTTTATCTACTTTGCAAAGTAGATGCTAATGATATATGGGGTTTACGTTCTTTTAGATCAGGGGTAGTCAACCTTTTTATACCTACCGCCCACTTTTGTATCTCTGTTAGTAGTAAAATTTTGTAACCGCCCACTGGTTCCACAGTAATGGTGATTTGTAAAGTAGGGAAGTAACTTTACTTTATAAAATTTATAAAGCAGAGTTACAGCAAACCCCTACTGCCCACCATGAAAGCTGGAATGCCCACTAGTGGGCAGTAGGGACCAGGTTGACTACCACTGATCTACTGTATGTATGTATGTATGTATGTATGTGTGTATCTATCTATCTATCTATCTATCTATCTATCTATCTATCTATCTATCTATCTATCTATCTATCTCATCTTCTCTCACTTTCTCTCTATCATCTTTCTCTCTTATCTATCCATCCATCCATCCATCCATCCATCCATCCATCCATCTATCACAGGGGTAGTCAACCTTTTTATACCTACCGCCCACTTTTGTATCTCTGTTAGTAGTAAAATTTTCTAACTGCCCACCGGTTCCACAGTCATGGTGATTTGTAAAGTAGGGAAGTAACTTTACTTTATAAAATTTATAAAGCAGAGTTACAGCAAACCCCTACCGCCCCCCATTAAAGCTGGAACGCCCACTAGTGGGAGGTAGGGACCAGGTTGACTATCACTGATCTAATCTATCTATCTATCTATCTATCTATCTATCTATCTATCTATCTATCTATCTATCTATCTATCTATCTATCTATCTATCTATCTATCTATCTTCTCTCGCTTTCTCTCTATCATCTTTCTCTCTTATCTATCCATCTATCCATCCATCCATCCATCCATCCATCCATCTATCACAGGGGTAGTCAATCTTTTTATACCTACCGCCCACTTTTGTATCTCTGTTAGTAGTAAAATGTTCTGACCGCCCACCGGTTCCACAGTAATGGTGATTTGTAAAGTAGGGAAGTAACTTTACTTTATAAAATTTATAAAGCAG
This sequence comes from Thamnophis sirtalis, assembly GCF_051295495.1. Classification (NCBI taxonomy): domain Eukaryota; kingdom Metazoa; phylum Chordata; class Lepidosauria; order Squamata; family Natricidae; genus Thamnophis; species Thamnophis sirtalis. Next base: position 61,189,475 of record NW_028261392.1, on the reverse strand, counting down.
AGTTACAGCAAACCCCTCCCGCCCACCATGAAAGCTGGAACGCCCACTAGTGGGCGGTAGGGACCAGGTTGACTACCACTGTTTTAGATGTTCTTCCAACTATTCTAACTATGTCAATTCACTTTGTTTCCTCACTGTTGCTTACCTCTTATATCCTCACTATTTCTTCCTATTCAAACTCTGTGCAAATATCCCAAATGTTCACCTTCAGACCAAACAGCTATCTTTCAATAAAACAATGTTAACAGCGTGATTTTTTTAATGTCCTCGTTGGAGAGATTCCCTTATTTTTTTTACAGCCAAGTCAACACGATCTCTTACCTTGATTTTCCCCCATCTTCTCGCTCTCCCGAAGTTGGTCATCTCTGCCCGTTATTATGGTTTTGGGCTCTGGCTTGGCAGATGTGTTATTGTGAATATTGGAGGACAAAGCCAGATGTTTGGAGAACGTCTCTGAATCCTGCTGGCCATGATGCTCCGCTTGCCCAGATACATCTACATCCTGGAAATCAGAAGAGGCAGCTGCAACTGATAGTTCGTTGGTTTTATTTATACGCCCAGGATCCTGTTTGATCAATTTGTGGCTGCCTGTTAAAACAGCTCTCCTATAAGACATTGGGGAGGAGTGAACTTTTCCAGTGGTGGGGGGTGCTGGTATTAGACTCCTTAAATTGTTGGCAGCAGCCACCTGCTTTGAATGCTGCTTCGTTTGGCATAAATGATTGACTGGAGCTTTTATACCATCTTGGAAAACCAACTGCTGGGAATAAACGGGAGATACGGGTTTTCTCAATTGAGCACCGGATACTTTTCTCTGTGCTTTGCCTTTATCTTCCTTCTCCGTTTGACACGGATTCGTTAGCTGTTTGCTCCTTGGAATGGCCGCCTGAGCCTCCTGATCTTCTCCCCCCTCGGAGACTCCCTGCAAGCTACGAATTTGTCCTTTGTCAGTACCTGACCCAATTTCCAATCCGCTCGTGCTAGGAACGTTACCCCAGATAGTTTCTTCGCTGGTTTTGCAGCTGCCATTCCCCCATTGCCTGTCCACGGGGACAGTGTTGGCTTTCTTCTCTGAAGAACACAATGGCCTAGGGACACCGTGGCAATTTTCGGTTGCAAATCGCTGACCGTTGGCGCCAGCTTCTTCGCTGTCTGTCCTGTAGCTGTCGGACGTGTCAGTGGTGCTGCCTAAAGCGGAGTCCACATCTTCAGTAACTTCGCCGATGTGCGTCTCCCTGAGGCATTCGGCAAAAACACGCTGCCGAGAAGGAAGGATCCACAGTGGAGTCCTTTTGGGGGCTAGAGGCTTTGTCCGCGAGTCCTCCTGGGAAGCCGCGAGCTCTTGGCTTCCATTAGTGTGAACAGTATCACTGCCTCCAGGAAGGACGTTGGCAATTCCATGTTTGCCATTCCCAGTTTGGTTGAGTTGAGCGTCTGCTGAATTGTTGATATAAGACCCACAGGCACTACACTTGCTTTCTTTGTTGACTTGAGGAGAGGTCCCTCTTCCAGAGCATCCTCCGTTGCTCTGGCGAGTGTGCCTTTTGGTTCCCTGTCCTACGCTTTGATGTTCCCAGCTAGGTTTGTTGACGCTGCTCTCTTTACGCTGGAGGTCACCATTTATATAGCCAGCAAGATCTGGCTTGGAGAGCAGTGGGCCCTGGCCAAGAGATAACAGAACTGAATCTAAGGGCCGTTTCTGGCGCTGCTGCAGGCGTTCCAAGTAGCGAACTTCGGCGTCCCTTGCAGATTCATCCTCAAAACGCACCCGAGAAGAAGGTGGTCCTTGCTTCCTCTGCTGCCCACAGCTGGAGTCACCACTGGATGAATCACTCTGGTTTCCACTCGTGGGATTATTTCCATCCTTCAAAACAAAGTCTTTTGTTGCATCTGCAACAGAGGATCTACAGGTACCCCTAATGAACCAAAGAAAAGATTTTTTTTTAATTACTTGGTGAAACTATCCATTTTGCTACTCTTTTCATCTCTCTACAATCCTTTACTAGGGGGGACTCTTTGTATTAATGGCAACCTATTTCACCCTAATGAAGCCTTCTAATATTGCTCAGGTCTTCGCTTACCTTTTTAAAAAAATTATTATTATTATTATACCTAAACCTATTTTGCCAGCGAGCAAAAATAAAAGATAATATGCAATCTAGCTTCTCGTACAGTCATCAGATCAACAAGAGATCTAGCTTTTTGTTACGGTCCTAGCATGTAACAAATCAGCAAGATGAATGTATGCTTCTAAATGAAGAATAACATAGGATTGGAAAATGGAAGGGATATGCTGTGGGAATTTGAAATTGCTTGGAGATAATGTAAGATATAAGACACCGCATTATCAGGTTATATCTGAGGACAGAAAGTAATCTCAAGTAGGGCTCACATTCAGCTGCAAACCAAATTCAGATCTATTTACTTTTATAACCAAAAGTAAACAATTATCAGACTCTGGTAATATATGTGTTACAACGGTGAAAGGCTTGTGAATGCATTTAAGGAAGTGTATTTTACAGATATATGTTGACTTGTTTTTTTCCAATTAACTGGGCTCCAAAATATTTTTTCCAGGAATTGAAGTGTTCTATTATTAATGAAGGGGAAAGGGGGGAGGAAAAACATGGAAACAGTTTTTTATAAAGCTAGCTGCCTTGTCACTGTAGAATATACTATCTCCTTCAAATCCACATAGCTTCTCCCTTCTGTAGATAGCAATAGCAGTAGCAATAGCAGTTAGACTTATATACCGCTTCATAGGGCTTTCAGCCCTCTCTAAGCGGTTTACAGAGTCAGCATATCGCCCCCAACAACAATCCGGGTCCTCATTTTACCCACCTCGGAAGGATGGAAGGCTGAGTCAACCTTGAACCGGTGAGATTTGAACCGCCGAACTGCAGAACTGCAGTCAGCTGAAGTATCCTGCAGTGCTGCATTTAACCACTGCGCTACCTCGGCTCTTCATGTTTTTAAGTATAACATTTGGAGTTGTTAAGATATGCAGCAAGGATTATCTCTAGTATTTGTTTTTGCCAATTCCTTAACTTTATAATATTGCCGTAATTATGTCACAATGTTTATTTCAGTGTTTTTCAACCTTTTTTGTGCAAAGGCACACTTTTTTCATGAAAAAAAATCACGAGGCACACCACCATTAGAAAATGTTAAAAAAATTTAACTCTGTGCCTATATTGACTATATATAAAGTAATTCTCCCACGGCACACCTTACACTATGTCATGGCACACTAGTGTGCCACGGCACAGTGGTTGAAAAACACTGGTTTATTTCATGAATTTGCTTGGATGATAGTTGCCCAGGGTCTCGGGAACTGAATGAGACGTAAGTATTAGCAAATAAATATTTATTTTGTTTGTGTTTATAATAATGTTGATGCATTTGGTGTATGAAAACGTTTGGGCAGAAAGAAAATAGAAGCACTAAAGCATGTGGTTCACAGTACAAATAGCAATTTTTATAAAGTTTAAGCTGTGCACTATTTGAAAAAACTGCATTTTATAAAACTGTGATATCGGAAAATGTTTAAGTCTTATGCATACTCATCGTTGAGTTTTTTATTGCAAAGGACATCGAGCCATGGCAAATAATTTCATTTGAATCTCACTCTTATTACATAGCATTATTTGAATCAAATGTTTCACTGTTTCTTTCAGGTACGTAATTTTTGGGCTCTGAATCAACATACCTGCATTTCATTATAGCAATAGCAATAGCAGTTAGACTTATATACCGCTTCATAGGGCTTTCAGCCCTCTCTAAGCGGTTTACAGAGTCAGCGTATCGCCCCCAACAACAATCCGGGTCCTCATTTTACCCACCTCGGAAGGATGGAAGGCTGAGTCAACCCTGAGCCGGTGAGATTTGAACAGCCGAACTACAGAACTGCAGTCAGCTGAAGTAGCCTGCAGTGCTGCATTTAACCACTGCGCCACCTCGGCTCCATTTCTTTAATCTATCTTTTTTATTCTTTTTTTTATAAATTTTTATTTTTATTACACCGACAACACATACATACAACAATAAAAAAAAGCATCATCACATACAGCATGACGTTTAATTACAGGTGTTTTAACATCCATATTCTCGAATAACATTTACCATCACAGATGTTTCATCTAGTATAACTAAATGTCTCACTTTCATTGTACAGTATATGTTCAATTACGATTAGTATTATTTTTTCCCCAATAAATCATAGTTCCCTTACATTCTTAATTATCTATTTAATAACAGTATACCTTTATATAATCCCCGTGTGAAAGAAAAGATTTTTTTTTTACCAACCGTTTATATTTATATATCACTATTTTCCATTATACATAATTCCACCAATCAACTATCAGGTATGCTTATGTTCATTGTTATCCTTGTACTTCATACCTTCAAACAGAAATCTTATCTTTTTTTTTATTCTTGTACAGCCAGGGCTGGATTTAGATGAAAAGAGGCCCTAGGCTATTCCACTTATGAGGCCCTTTCAGCTCCCATTTTTAAGTTTCTAAATTACATGAGAGACAATAAAATACATCATTACTGTGATATATATCAATATATATCAATATATATATAGCTGGCCTCCCGACGGAGGGCGGCTCTGCTCTGCGGCAAAGGCAGCGAGGCCAGCCACCTCCCCTGCTGTGCTCAGCTGCCCGGCTCGGCCCCCTCGCCCTCACCTGCCTGGCCGCTGGTGGGCTCCGCGTCGACGGGGCGGCTACTGGGAGCGGCCACGCCTCTCGCCCGACCGCCGGTGCCGGGAACGTGGGCGGGCTCCCCAACTGCCGCGGCGCTGGAACAATCTTAACCAATACATTTTTATGTTTGTTTATTAGTCATATGCGTAGAATTTCTCCTTATTTTCGGTTCAGTGTTTTAGTGTTCACTGTTTTTAGAAGAGTGTAATTTTAATTTTGCTAACAATTTGAATGTAGGCCCCTCTTGATCTTGAGGCCCTAGGCTGAAGCCTAGTTAGCCTATAGGAAAATCCGGCCCTGTGTACAGCATTTCATTTGTAAGATGAGAACTTTAAATGGTTACAGTTGTGAAGAACAAAGAGGCTGGAAGGAACCTAGAATCGAGTGGCAGATATTGGAAAAATAATGCAAACGTTCATCTCGACTAGTTCCTTCCTTCTCATGCCAACCTAGTCCAGAATCTCAAGGCTACCAAATGGAAATGACCAACCTTACCTCTTGTCCGGGGAGGCAGTAAGCAGGATGTTATGGCTAGCTCGGAGCGGGTTTGTCCTGGCCTTCATACGAGCTCTCTGAAGCAGCTGCTTCGCCTGTTCATGCCTGGGGCTGAGCTCCAGCTTTTGGTTAGGAAGAAAAACCCTGCGGGCAAAGCAACAGGGAACAAACAATGCTGGATTAGTGGGGAGGAGGAGGGGGAATACGGATTAAGAGTGTTTAATGATGAGGTGGCAGCATAGTGGAGAGACACCATAGATGGAGAGGTTGGATTGAAGCTTCCACTGTCGCCTGACTTAAAATAGATGATATTTTTCATGACTAATATATTCTCAAGCAGACTAATCATCAGAAAGCAGAATATCAACAATACGAAAGCAGTAGTGATGCTGAAGTGTTCAAGAAAGATATATGAGTGACGTTCATAAAATAAATCTAAAGACAGGCATTTGTTTATGTAAGAGTAAAGGGATGCGTGAGAGTAAAAAGCTATTTATTCTATGTTAAAAAAAAGTACAGATAAAGGTGGCCCCAAGTTGGCTTTGATTCCTTGGGAAAGCATCGATGCATCTTTTCTGGCACTATTTGCAGGCATGATCTGCCTTCTTCCCCATCCCACACCTTTCTCTTTCATCCCAGTTCTCCCACCAAAACAGTAATCAGACTAACCTGCTATTCCCCTGAGAGGCAGCCAGGAGCAAGGAGAGGAATCAGGCTGTGCCACTTTGAACAGGGAAGAGGGACAACCAGGATGGGAATTCAGCTAATGGGGTGTGACTGTATACTGCTTCAGATTTTTGTGAGAAATAGCCTCTCCTCTCCCTCTCTCTCTCACACTCTCTCTCTTCCCCCTCTCCCACCTCTCTCCCCCTCCGTCTCTCTCTCCCCTCTCCCTCCTCTCTCTCCCCTCCCTCCTCTCCCTTCCCACCCTCTCTCTCTCCCTCTCCCCTCTCTCCCACCTCTCCCTCCCCCTATCTCCTCTCTCTCTCCCCTCTCCCCTCTCCTCCTTCTCCCTCTTTCTCTCACTCTCTCCCCCTCTCCCCCTCTCTCTCCTTTCCCTCTCTCCCCTCTCTCTCCCCTCTCCCCCTCTCTCTCTCCCTCTCTCTCTCCCCTCTCCCCCTCTCTCTTCCTTCCTCCCTCTCTCCCATCTCTCTCCCCCCTCTCTCCCCCTCCCTCTCTACCACTCTCCCTCTCTCTCTCCTCCCTCTCTCTCCCCTCTCCCCTCTCCCCTCTCCCCCTCTCTCTCCCCCCTCCCTCTCCTCTCTCTCCCCCTCCCTCTCTCTCCCCCTCTCTCTCCCTTCCCCCTCTCTCCCTCCCTCTCCCTTTCCCTCCTCTCTCTCTCCCCTCTCCCCCTATCCCACCTCTCCCTCCCCCTATCCTCTCTCTCTCCCTCTCCCCTCTCTCTCCTTCCTCTCTCTCTCCCCTCTCCCCTCTCCCCCTCTCTCTCCTTTTCCTCTCTCCCCTCTCTCTCCCCTCTCCCCCTCTCTCTCCTCCCTCTCGCTCTCCCCTCTCCCCCCTCTCTCTTTCCTTCTCCCTCTCTCCCATCCTCTCTCCCCCCTCTCTCTCCCCCTCCCTCTCTACCACTCTCCCCTCTCTCTCTCCTCCCTCTCTCTCACTCTCTCCCCTCTCCCCCTCTCTCTCCCCCCTCTCTCCCCTTCCTCTCTCTCTTCCCCCTCTCTATCCCCTCTCCCCCACCCTCTCTCTAAAACTGAAAAAAAATGGTTTTCTCACAGATAAAATGTATAAGAGGACTTCTGAATATTGACCATTTGTACATTTTGAAATGTACAGCTTATCTAACCAGCAAAATATAAACAATGTAGTACAGTATTTTCATTTGCACAAATTACAATGTCTTTTTACAATTATAGATTTATTATATTATCATCCTCCTTTCTTCAGGTAATTAATTCCTCCCCTATTAGTACTACGTCTGCTTTTCATTATTCCTAAAATATCTACCGGTAGAAGCGGATATTGCTGCTTCTTTAAACATTTGCCCTATTACGGTTTGCCATCTTATCATGTGACTTCCTTTTTTCTTCCCCTACAGAGCTTACCAAAACACTCAGACATTTCCTATTTGTCTTGATCATAATCTTTACAATTACTTTAATCAGCTTAGTGAGTCACTTTGGCTGATTCGAGTTTTAACTCTTTCAGCCTGGGATGTAATTTGCACATGGAGGCTAGTAATATGCATAGAGCTTGTTTTTGTAGGTCTCTTTCAGATATGTAGAGATAAAGCATGTCTCCAATGATATTTGGCAACTTATTTGGAATATCATACTTTCTTTAAAATTCTTCAGACATTGACCTTAAAGAAGCTCCTCCAATGAGATACATCAGGAGTGCCTGCTTATCTATGTGTTGTGGCCCAGCAGGAGCCGTTGGAGCTACATTGTTCCAAATTTCATAATATTCCGACTCTTCTTCATCTTTTAATTTCAGTGTTAATTTGTCCATCTCTGCACAATCCAAAGTTATTTTTTTAATCACTAATTCATCCGAGGGGGGTATTATTTTGTTTCCAGCATTGGGCAAATGCTATTCTAGCTGTAGTTAGCAGATGTGTTAATATGTACTTAATTTTCTTTGTATATTTCCCTTTCCCATAGAAAGATTTCGGGTTTGTATTTTATCTGTTCTCCTGTAATTTCTTGCACCCATTTCCGTATCATTTTATTAGTTCTGCTCAGCTCTCTTTATTTGGTTTGGCACAATAAAATACTTGTAAAAGTTTGTATCTACTAAGCATCTTGGGCAGTGGTGGGTTTCAAAAATTGTTCGAACCTACTCTGTGGGTGTGGCCTCCTTTGTGGGAGTGGCTTGCCACCCATGTGACTGGATGGGAGTGGCTTGCCACCCATGTGACCGGATATGAAGATGCCGACGACACTTGTCAGAACCACCTTAAATTACCTCACACACAGCACTGGCATGCATAAGAATAGGATGTAAACTTGTTTTTTTAAAGTCATCTTTGGTTTGCGTTAAAACAACTTCAACACACGCAATGTTCTGATTGCACCACAAACGCAGTAGTCATCCTTACCTTTCACAGAGGCCCTGAGTTTTATAAATATGAGCATGATAGTGTAGAATAATCATATCCAAGGACCAGGGGTGGGTTTCAAAAAAATTTTGGAACCTCTTCTGTAGGTGTGGCCTGCTTTCCGGGTCCACTGGTGGAACCTCTTCTAACCGGTTTGGTAGATTTGACGAACCGGTTCTACCAAATAGGTGAGAACTGGTAGGAACCCACCTCTGATCTTGGGTATGCCTTTGAGTCAGGGTTGACTACTGGCAACTGCCTAAACTAATCCTTGCAGTTCACTTGGTTATTTCTTTTTTCCCCAGAAAGGGTTTGACATTGTATGCTTCCTAGGGCTGAGAGAAAATGACTGGCTTAAGGTTGCTCAGCTCATTTCATACTTAAGCAGGAACAGAACTCAGTTTCCCAATTTCTAATCCGTTGCCTTAACAAGTGCACCAAACAAGTCTTGATCAAACATTTAAGATGAAGTTTATATAAAGTCAAATTTCAGAAATATTTTCCAACTGACCTTTCTGCCTTTTAATTTGGACATTCTCATTGTTTTTTTCAAATGCCCTATTTGATGACAAACACAACATTTGATGTGTATTTTGACTATATATTGCAGCTTCAATTATATGTAATACTTGAACATACGTTGTACATGGAAACATGCTGACCTCTGTACTAAGGATTGTATGCACTTTTCTGGATGATTTGGGGACATCGAAAATAAATAAATGTTTATGGTTATTGCAAATTAATTTCTAACTTGTACTCTTTGCCTTACTGTTTTTCCCTTCTAACCCAGCTTTGCCCTGATGGTTTTTGAATAGTAAACAAATACTAAGCAAAATAGAACACAACCAGTGACTGGTGACCACAGAATGTGACTTCTACTAGCATTACAGGAATGGGGTAAGTGATTAAATCTATTTTGCAATGTCACAACACAAGGGCAGAAGGGTGAAGCTTGCACTGTAATAACATGACAAAGATCTTGTTATTCCTGCATCGTTGTATTTACGAATGGACAACTATGCATGACTCTTCACACAAAAAGCTTGCTCCGTTCAGGCCTACCAAATGATTTATCATTAGAGTTGATGGAGCATAATTATTCAAGAAGTCTTGATTGGAATTTGGCTTTGGCCATAAACCAGTTATTGTGGCATTTGGCAAGCCATTGCTTCAAGCCTCAGCTCTCCACAGCAATAGTTTCTGGATAATGCTGACCTAGAGTGATATACAATATTACATAGCAATAGCAATAGCAATAGCAGTTAGACTTATATACCGCTTCATAGGGCTTTCAGCCCTCTCTAAGCGGTTTACAGAGTCAGCATATCGCCCCCACAGTCTGGGTCCTCATTTCACCCAGCTCGGAAGGATGGAAGGCTGAGTCAACCTTGAGCTGGTGAGATTTGAACAGCCGAACTGCAGAACTGCAGTCAGCTGAAGTAGCCTGCAGTGCTGCACTCTAACCACTGCGCCACCTCGGCTCTACATACTGAAAAGATCTGCACTGCCAAACTTACATGATTGTAAGAGGTGATTTAAAGACTAAATGGGCTTCTCAAATGATGCATTTTCAAAATTTCAAAGGGCCTCCTTGGACAATAAGAGTATTCTAGCATATGAATTGTTGTAAATGTCATTCCAACTGGATTTATTTATTCTGAATGTAGTTACCCTGAGTGACCACTCTGGCCAATTCTCATCCTAGTCAGTTGATAAATTGTCAGCTGCAGATTACAATATAATTTCTTATAGTGCGGCCTCCAAGTCTATCCATCCATAAATTTTAGCCAGGACTGAGAGTGATCATTTTAACTTTAGTAACAAAATGTAGTTCCCAAATGGGACCACATGAATCTCTCTGAGATACCATCCCAATGGAATCATCCTAATCTAGATCTGTGAGGTTAACATGGAATGGGCAAAGTAGGGAAAAGGAAGTTAACAGGAATAATTCAAGATTACGGATTCCTTATTGCTGTTTTACAGAAAGTTGTGAGACCTCAACCTTGAGGGAAGACAGTGGTATCACAAATCAAATTAGTGTTTATTAGTCATAGAACATTACAATTGATGTGACAAGTTAGTATAGAGTCTATAGGCATATGTTATAAAAAATAGTGAAGCCAGTAGAAGAGGTTGTTTGACTGAATATGCATAATGGCCCAAAAACACCTGATCAATGCATTCATCAGTGATTAAAAAAAAACATTTAAAGAGCTCTAGCATAACTGTTCTGACTCCCCCTTGTCCCACACCAACACACACTCCGAGCCAAAGATAAGTTACGGCATTTAATTAACAGACAGACAGGTCCTTGGCAGCAAACCGGCACAGACAAGCTTGGGCAGCAATCCAGCACAGATAAGCCGTGGCAGGAATCCAGCCTGCCAAGCTCACAATAATGTTCTCCAACATTAGTTCCTGCATTGACTTCTGCAAGAGGGGCGTGTGCACAAGCAGTCCTTTTATAGTCTGGAGAGGAGCCTAATGACCACCAGCTGAGTGCAATTACCTCCTGTAACTGCGCAACTGTTCCTGATGCCTATTAGCTCTCCGGTGCCGGGCATCTAGAAACAACTCCCTTGGCTCCTCCCCACTGCTGACATCCAGATCACACTCCCTTGTGTCCTCCCCACTGGTCCAAGGCTCAGGTGCCTCCTGGTGGCCAACCAGCCTCTCTGCGCCCTGCTCAGAGTCGGAACCCTGTCCAGGGTCCTCCACATCCTCCAAAGTTGACTCATAGGGCCCCTCGCTGTCGGAGTCTAGTGGCAGCTCCAACGGCTCCTGCTGGGCCACAACACATAACTATACTGGATCCCTTCCCCTCACCAATATCAGGCCAAAGAGGGAGAAGAATCACCTCAACAATTGTGCCTCTCCCCTCGCAATTCCTTGAGCTGGTCCAGAAGGCTACCATGATCAATAGTTATTGAAAGCTACCAAAAGATAAAGAAGGCCCATCTGGATCACAAATGGCTCATTTGCAAACATTGTCTCTCAATTCTCAATTATTTCAGTTCCGTCAACTTATTACAGTCTGAAAGAGGTGCAATGTACCCCTGAGCATTTTGTGAGTACTTATAAATTTATCTTAGGAGACAATGTATAAATTTTAAGACAAAATTAAAATCCATCTATAAAACAACCCACTAGAATCCGTGAGCGAAGTCTAAAAGGAGCAATTTATGTTTAGGCTTTAAGGAAGTTACCATATAAAATGTGGCAACGTCTAAAATTAGAAAAATATGATGGTATCTAAACTCCATGTAAAATTACATAAAACATGATAAAATCTAAGACCATACAAAACGCATCTCTGTTGAAAGAACTTGGCACAGGAGTTTCCAGCAGATGTTATATGGTGCTGTACAAAACTAGCCATATGCTCTGTAATAAAAGTTCTATCAGCAACATCTGGGCATAGGACAAGTCTGAATGCCCAGGATATCTGCTGATCAGAGGGAGGATAAATCTGGCACACGTGTCTCTGTAAAAGGAGCAATGAGGAAGGACATCTTAAGTGACTTCCAGCCCTCCAGAATCACAGGAACAAAGCCTTTCAGATCTGAATTAAAATACACAGTTCTGATATTTTTTTCCCCTAGGATTAGGTAAACCATCAAAAGCAAGAAGAAGGAGTGGAACATTAGAAAACAACTAAATTGTGCCTTTTGGACCAACAATAATCATTCTCTCTTGGAGAAGGAGGATCCATGTCGCGATGTCACAACGTGCGGTCTCGATACTCCGAAACCGCCGTTGACACTTTTGCCGCTGGATGGTCCATTGAGACCTAAACCGTCCCGTAGAGAGAGTGATTAGGAAGATCTTAACAGACTTACGGAAGGCCAGGAGAGTGGGGAGGGTCCGGATCTCAGGGGGTAGATGGTTCCAAAGGGCCGGGGCAGCAACAGAGAAGGCTCTCCCCCAGGGAGCCGCCAGATGGCATTGTGTGGCTGACGGTACCCGGAGAAGGCCCGCCCTGTGCGATCTTATTGGGCGCTGGGAGGTATGTTGCAGGAGGCGGTCACGGAGATATCCAGGTCCTAGGCCATGTAGGACTTTATAGGTAATAACCAGCACCTTGAAGTGTGTCTGGAGACTGATGGGAAGCCAGTGCAGCTCGCGGAGGTTAGGTGTAACATGGGTGTACCTAGGTACACCCAGTATCGCTCACGCGGCTACATTCTGGACCACTTGTAGTCTCCGAACACTCTTCAGGGGCAGCCCCATGTAGAGCACATTACAGTAGTCGAGCCTTGAGGTGACGAGGGCATGAGTGATCATTTAGAGTGCCTCCGGGTCCAAGTAGGGCCACAACTGGTTATTATTATTATTATTATAATCATTCTCTCTTTTTTCAGAATCCCTAATGTGACCTGAAAGAAATTAGCTTTTTTTCCTACATGTATTTTGATAAACGTATATTTAGAGCAAATGCCAAACTGAAAAAGTGTTAAGATATTGCAGGATCCAATCTGGGTCAATCACCTGGACGAGCGTTTTAGTCTTCCGAGCTTTCAGACTCCTGGTGACCACACACCCTGGTGAGAGAGAAGTTACGAGGATTTGGATTGGATCCTGCAACATTATCCTGGGATACATATATTTGCCTTCACTCATGAGTTTTAAGATATATGGCAGCTTTTCTCTGTGGCAGCTCCGGCCCTTTGGAACGAACTCCCCGCAGAGATTCGAACCCTCACCCTCTCCAGGCCTCCGAAAAGCCGTTAAAACCTGGCTGTGTCGACAGGCCTGGGGTTGATGAGTTCCCTTCCCCTCTCGATCTGTGTGGTTGTTGGTCGTTTTTAAATGCCTGTATTTGTCGTTTTGTTGTGTTTCCCTTTCCCCCTTGGGTTTGTGCGCCGCCCTGAGTCCCGCTGGGAATAGGACGGCATATAAATAAAATGAAACCAAACCAAACCAACCATATATTGTAGTAATGGCCATTGTCATTTAGAAAAAACAACAACAAATCAATGAATAATTGAACAAATCTATCCAGATTTCTCACTCAAGACATAAATGACCAGGATCAAATTATCCTATTCTGAATACGTTATGCAAAGATTGGAAAAGTTTCTAATGTTGGGGAAGGTGGAAGAAACAAAACCAAAAGAGTAAGCAGTAGGATGGATAGACTTAATTACGAAGACAATAGATGCACTATTGCACAGGCGTCAAACTCATGAGGTTACGCTGCCATTACGTGCCGTAACGTTTCGCGACTTTTTTCCCCTTCGTGGAGCGGGGGTGGGTGTGGCCTGGATGTGACACATCCGGCCCGCGGGCTGCCGTTTTTTACACTCCTGCTTACTGGAAGACCTGAAAGACCACGTTAGATACGGCTCTACATAGAGAAAATCTACAGGGTCACTAGGAGTCAAAAATGACTTGATGGCATATAATCAAACAAACAATCTTAGTTTAATAGCTGTGTAATCTTACCGATAGCCTTCAGAATCTTGTGAGGAGACATTAGAATCCCAGGCTCCATCATTTGGCGCAATCTCTGTAATCATGTGATTAAAGAAGTACTTAATTAATTTTGTTCATTTTAGTCCCAAGAAACATTAAAAAGATAAATCTTCAATGCTGATTTTATCCATTTTTTTTTTCATGTGAATGTGGACCTAGCGATATTTTTGGTCATCCACACTCAATAATTTCCCTACAAAGGAGGTTATCTGCCACCAGCCATAATTATTTACTTATTTACATTAAAAATTTCTAAGATAAGGAGAAAGGAGAGAGGGAAGAAAAATAAAGTACAAAGTAGATAAACAGGGAATGTCTAAGTTTACTAGAATTAGGTTACCTATGTCAATATTTCATTAATTAAAGTTGTTAAAATGAGGTACTATAGGTATACCAGTAGTATAGTCAATACAATATAAATACAAAATGCAACAGTATTTTTTTTCCTGAAAAAAAGATTTTAGGGTAAAGACAAACTTAAATTTCATATGGTACAAACTGGTATATTACATTATATCCCCAAAATATGTCCAACTTTAGTTAAATCTATATCAGATTTACTTCTGAAATACAAAGTTACTTTAAATATTGAAGCATTCTCTCACAGCTTAATTGGTCATTCTTCTGTAGTAGGAATTTAGCATACTTTTCAATAGTAAGAGTACTCTTACAGCACTTAGCATATACAGAGCTAATTTAGTATACTTTGTGGCAGTAGTGGGTTTCAAAAAATTTTCGAACCTACTCTGTGGGTGTGGCCTCCTTTGTGGGAGTGGCTTGCCGGCCGTGTGACCTGGTGGGAGTGGCTTGCCGGCCATGTGTTCTCTCTCTCTCTCTCTCTCTCTTTCCTTTTGTCTCTCTGTCCATTTTTCCTTTTTTTCTTTCATCTCTCTCTCACTTTTTCTTTCTTTTTTTCTTTTTTTATTTATTTATTTATTTATTTATTTCTCTTTCTATTTTTCTTCTCACACAGTGTGTGTGTGTATGTGTGTGTGTGTGTGTGTGTGTGTGTGTGTGTGTCAGTGGTGGGTTTCAAAAAACTTTAGAACCTCTTCTGTAGGTGTGGCCTGCTTTCCAGGTCCACTGGTGGAACCTCTTCCAACCAGTTTGGTAGATTTGACGAACCGGTTCTACCGAACTGGTGCGAACTGGTAGGAACCCACCTTTGCTTTGTGGGAATGTCAGATTTAGTAATATATAAGAGAAAAATAGAAGGTTTGAAATTCAACTGTGTCTCTATCTATTATAAATAATTTTCCAAAGATTGATGAACTTTACCATATTGCTATCAAATTTAGAAAAAAATATCCAAACCAATCATTACCTATGTAAAAATACGTAAAGAACAAAATATCAATTTCAGCAACCCATGCTGAAGTAACATACTACCAGTAAAACATTTTGTGTCAGGCCTTCTTCCCTTAGTATAATATTGTGTGAGAATTTAATATTCTTTTTCCACTATGATACCTATTATGGCCCATAAATTATTGTATCTACATTCTGCTTCTTTATCTTGTACAATTCACTGCATCAAATGCACATCATCACAGTGATGATGTCTTTTAATAAAATGAATTATAGAATGAAGTACAGAAAATGGTCTGTGTATGAAATGAGAATATTTTTATATTACCTTTTTTTCTTTTTACACTCCTATAATCCCTTGCTTCGAGATGGAGTCAGGGCAATGGAATGGAGTGAGCATTTACTGGCAGGATGCCCCCCCCCCCTGACACCTATACAGAGTTTATAGCAAATATTTTCTTTGTGCCCCAATAAAGAAACATCTGTCGCTGCCTAGGATTGAACTCTCAATCTTCCAAATGGGAGGTGAGTGTCTTCACCTCTAGGCCACCTTAGCTGTAGACCAGGGGTAGTCAACCTTTTTATACCTACCGCCCACTTTTGTATCTCTGTTAGTAGTAAAATCTTCTAACCGCCCACCGGTTCCACAGTGATGGTGATTTATAAAGTAGGGAAGTCAATTAAACGTGACCCGTCAAAACCGCGGTCCACTAAAGCGCGCCCGATTAAAGCGCGTACCTGACGTCATCAGCAGCGCGACGAAAAAAAATAAAAATAAATTAAATTAAAATTAAAATTAAATTAAAGCAAGCCGATTCACATAAAGGGTTAGGGTTAGGTTAAGGATTAGGGTTAGGTTTAGGGTTATGTTAAGCGTTAGGGTTAGGGTTAGGTTAAGGGTTAGGTTTAGGTTTAGGGTTAGGTTTAGGGTTAGGTTTAGGGTTAGGTTTGGGGGGTTAGGGTAAGGTTTTCGCTTTAATTTTAAATTTACCGCTCACAGCGCGATGTTTTTGTCGCGCTGTGATGACGTCACGTACGCGCTTTCGTCGTGCGCGCTTTAGTCTACCGCGGTTTTGTCGTGGAACCCAATTAAATTTGAAAAAGGAAAGTGTTTCAGTATCGGACAAAACCTGTACTGCCTACCATGAAAGCTGGAACGCCCACTAGTGGGCGCTAGGGACCAGGTTGACTACCACTGCTGTAGACTATCAATATGCCCCTGGAAATTGTTACTGGAGCTGTTAATATTTCAAAAATTATTCAGAAATGCTTCCGATATTTCAGAATGTTCACTATAATGTTTAAAGCAGCTCAATTTTTTCCCCAGGCTATTTGTGCCTTCTTTAAGTCTTGCGTAAGATCCTGGAAAACATTGGGCTATTTGAATGAATAGGAGATGCTGTTCTCATGCTTGGACATGAACAGAAGAAATTATTTTGAGTAATTTTTGAAAAGGGCCCAGTGTTAAATGGTATGAATTGAGGTGTCATGCAAATATCACACTAAATAGAAGATTATATGTCAATTGTCAAGCCAACAAATCAAAATTTAAAAGGCAGTTTATACTTTTAGTCACTTGTTTTCAACATCAGATTTAAAAGTTTCACTCAAATTATATCAACGAACTTCACAGTTATACTTCCTTATCTCATCATCCTATTTTAAGGATGCTGAAAACTCTCTTGCATACTTACATCAGAGGTGGGTTCCTACCAGTTTGCACCTATTCGGTAGAATCGGTTCGTCAAATCTACTGAACCGGTTAGAAGAGGCTCCACCAGTGGACCCGGAAAGCAGGCCACACCTACAGAAGAGGTTCCCCAAAATCTTTTGAAACCCACCACTGGTCCTTGGATATGATTGTTCTACACTATCATGCTCATATTTATAAAACTCAGGGCCTCTGTGAAAGGTAAGGATGACTACTGCGTTTGTGGTGCAATCAGAACATTGCGTGTCTTTAAGTTGTTTTAACGCAAACCAAAGAAGCCTTTTAAAAAACAAGTTTACATCCTATTCTTATGCAGGCCAGTGCTGTGTGTGAGGTAATTTAAGGTGGTTCTGACAAGTGTCGTCGGCATCTTCATATCCGGTCACATGGGTGGCAAGCCACTCCCATCCGGTCACATGGGTGGCAAGCCACTCCCACAAAGTAGGCCACACCCACAGAGTAGGTTCGAACAATTTTTGAAACCCACCACTGTTGGAGATCCAGAGAAAGGGGTTTTAAAAAAACCCCAAAATTTATATATAAGCCCAACAGTGGGATAACCTAAAAGATAATCTCTGCAAAATAAATGGAGAAGGAGCTGCAGAAATCTGGTTATGTTACAGATTCTCTACTGTAATAGTTTCTGAGACATTTTATCACCTATCCAAATTACAAATATTTTTTATTGCTCCGTTTTCATCCCATCAACCTACCATTATTAGGCCCGAGGTCTTGGGTCTCCTTCCGATGAGTATCCAAAGTATGAGATTCCTGCGAATAACTTCTGCTCAACGGAGATGCGCTCAGCATCTCCTGCAACCTAGTCCGGTTTCTTTCCACTCTGTCTGCTAAAGATAAAGTACTGATGTTGCTACTGCTACTGCCAAGACTATCCCAGCTCTCCGTTCTCCAAATCCTCCCAACTGATGCCACCTCCGAACTGTCGTTCTTTTTCACAGAATTGCTGTCAAACTCCTTGGGCCGAATTAGATGGTCTTCTCCACCGTTTGTTTCCTCAAAAGATGTCGGGATGAAGGAAAGGTCCTTTAAGGAGCCAGTTCCAGAGATGGCACTCAAGGGTACCATTTTCGTGGAGCTTCCTGAAGAACTCTTTGTATCTGGCATGCTTCTTCCTGGGAGCCTCCTGAATTCCTTTGGTGGGTTCATGCCTGCGGGCTCTCCCGTTGCCATAGATTGGGTTTCGAAATCATTGATGTATGGACCTGGAAGGCTTGTTCCCTGAAATTCCTCGTGCATCCGATGTGGATACTCGGTGCTGTCCAGCAGCACATCTGTCAAGTAAGTGCGGATTTGAGCTTGTGGCTCCACCACTGCGTTCTGAAGAACATGGCCTCTTGGTGGCGTTCCCTTCCATGTGTTAAGCTTCCTTAGAGAAGCCTCTTCCTGCAATGTGGCTTCAGTTTGTTTGTTTATAAAGTTCCTTTTCTCTTTAAGGGCTCTAACCTTGGACTGCAAAACAGAGGTGGACTTCCTTACAGACCCTTTCTGTCCCACTGGAATCCAAGTTGGCCCGCTAAGAGAAATGTTATTTACATGTTCGGAGCACTTGTCAGGCTGTTTGGGTCTAGAAGTATTTTTAGCACACTGCTTTATGCTGCCTATTCTTTTTTCAGCAGAGAAACTTTCCTCCATGGTCCCGTGTCTGGCTGGTAACAAACCTTCTGGGGGGGAGAAAAACAAAAATTGTTTCAGCAAATCTGCTTGCTTTGCTTGGGAATATTTTCCAAAGTTAATATCTTTTAGAATGGGCTGACACTTTCTATCTGGAGACCTTTAGTATACAGAGCTGTATACTAAAAGTACTAGTGCTCCACAAAGTTTGCAAAATTCTGTACAATATAATCTGACCTCCAGCAAATTCACATTCCATTAATTATGTAGGCTATATTCTAATTTCCTTACAGGGGGAGAAAAAAAACTCTGGTGCACTAAAGTCCTTTCTCATTACTGCTGACAACAAAGCTTCTATTTACATGCTAAAATATTTAAATAACTACATTAACTTTACACTATATTTTTTGCCAGGAAAATCTGAACTCTACAACCTGCACAGCTTATACAAATTAAAAAACTCCAATTTTGTATGTTTATTTTGTATACTAAGATTTTACTTAGTCTGCTCTGGTTCTGCTAATCATTTGGAAGACCAAGAGAGCCTCGTTATTTTTCAAGGCCCTAAATTTTTCCCTTATTCAGTTCCTACACACCACATCCCAGCAGGCAGCCATGGTTCTAAGTATATATCAGTTCAGTTTATTATATTTATATGCCGCCCTTTTCCCCCCGAAGGGGACTCAGGGTGGCTCACAACTCGAACCGAGGGAGGAGGATACAGACAAAAAATTTATAAAAACAGCAAGAATAACAATATATAATTTAAAACTCACAACAGTCATACCATTCGAGACGGGGGCAACAGCTCTTTAGCCCCAGGCCTGTCGGAACAGCCAGGTTTTGTATATATCTATACTTATTGAAACAAGTATGCATCTGAAGTTATTACATCACAAAAGCTTGCTTCTGGCCATTGGACATAATGTCCTGGGCCACTATATTATAAGGTTATAACAAGTTCCTATAAAGTAATTAAAATAGATTCCTTCAGAGGTAGAGTGGCTTGGAAGACATTTGAGAATGGAATGAAACATATTCACCAGCTTAACAAGGGGGGGGAAAGTTACTGGGGGGAAAAAAAGTTAAAGGAAGTGTGCCCTGAAGCATTATTTCAGGAGCAAGCTGTGAAAGTGAGGAATTGAAGCTGAGGAGCAATGCAAAAAAAAAAAGAGAACCATGAGTAAAATTAAGGGCCGAACTCTTGGAAATATTGGACATGGCCCAGTAATAGTTTCAGCAACTCTGTCTCTGGGGCCAGGCTGCCTTCCAAAGAAGTTGTAGAGGAAATTTGCCTACACCCAAACTAAGAAAAATGTCAGGCTCCCTCAACACTAGAAAGACTCCCTTTTCTATAGAGGACTGCAAAATTATTGATTTAACCCTCAACACCTTTTGATTAGGGCCCTCACTGAGCTCAAACCCTTCAATTCATAAAATTTAGGGGGCCATTCTCCTTCCAATTGTATCTCCTTCCAATTATTGATTAGGGCCCTCACTGAGCTCAAATCCTTCAATTCATAAAATTTATGGGGCCATTCTCCTTCCGATTGTATCTCCTTCCAATTATTGATTAGGGACCTCACTGAGCTCAAATCCTTCAATTCATAAAATTTATGGGGCCATTCTCCTTCCGATTGTATCTCCTTCCAATTATTGATTAGGGACCTCACTGAATTCAAATCCTTCAATTCATAAAATTTAGGGGGCCATTCTCCTTCCGATTGTATCTCCTTCCAATTATTGATTAGGGGACCTCACTGAACTCAAACCCTTCAATTCATAAAATTTATGGGGCATTCTCCTTCCAATTGTATCTCCTTCCAATTATTGATTAGGAACCTCACTGAACTCAAACCCTTCAATTCATAAAATTTAGGGGGCCATTCTCCTTCCGATTGTATCTCCTTCCAATTATTGATTAGGGACCTCACTGAATTCAAATCCTTCAATTCATAAAATTTATGGGGCCATTCTCCTTCCGATTGTATCTCCTTCCAATTATTGATTAGGGACCTCACTGAATTCAAATCCTTCAATTCATAAAATTTATGGGGCCATTCTCCTTCCGATTGTATCTCCTTCCAATTATTGATTAGGGACCTCACTGAATTCAAATCCTTCAATTCATCAAATTTAGGGGGGCATTCTCCTTCCAATTGTATCTCCTTCCAATTATTGATTAGGGACTTCACTGAACTCAAACCCTTCAATTCATAAAATTTAGGGGGCCATTCTCCTTCCGATTGTATCTCCTTCCAATTATTGATTAGGGACCTCACTGAATTCAAATCCTTCAATTCATAAAATTTAGGGGGCCATTCTCCTTCCGATTGTATCTCCTTCCAATTATTGATTAGGGACCTCACTGAATTCAAACCCTTCAATTCATAAAATTTAGGGGGCCATCCTCCTTCCGATTGTATCTCCTTCCAATTATTGATTAGGGACCTCACTGAATTCAAATCCTTCAATTCATAAAATTTAGGGGGCCATTCTCCTTCCGATTGTATCTCCTTCCAATTATTGATTAGGGACCTCACTGAACTCAAACCCTTCAATTCATAAAATTTAGGGGGCCATTCTCCTTCCGATTGTATCTCCTTCCAATTATTGATTAGGAACCTCACTGAACTCAAACCCTTCAATTCATAAAATTTAGGGGGCCATTCTCCTTCCGATTGTATCTCCTTCCAATTACTGATTAGGGGACCTCACTGAACTCAAACCCTTCAATTCATAAAATTTAGGGGGGCATTCTCCTTCCGATTGTATCTCCTTCCAATTATTGATTAGGGACCACACTGAACTCAAACCCTTCAATTCATAAAATTTAGGGGGCCATTCTCCTTCCGATTGTATCTCCTTCCAATTATTGATTAGGGACCTCACTGAATTCAAATCCTTCAATTCATAAAATTTAGGGGGCATTCTCCTTCCAATTGTATCTCCTTCCAATTATTGATTAGGGACCTCACTGAATTCAAATCCTTCAATTCATAAAATTTAGGGGGCATTCTCCTTCCAATTGTATCTCCTTCCAATTATTGATTAGGGACCTCACTGAACTCAAACCCTTCAATTCATAAAATTTAGGGGGCCATTCTCCTTCCGATTGTATCTCCTTCCAATTATCTCCTCCATTCTCCTGTCCAGATTGTAACTTTTTTTCCATGCACTTAGCAAGAAAAAGAGCAGCAAGATTAAAAGTTTCCGCGGAAGAGCAACAACGTTGCCATCTCCTAAGGAGACCCAACAGAGATAAGATACTCACCCAGCTTTGGGAAAGTTCCTTCTTGGGAAAGGAAGGGGGGAAAGGGAAGGGGGGGGGCATCCGCGCCTCTTCTTAAAACTCACCTTCTTGGGAAGACATCGCTCCTAAGTCCATCCAAGCCATAAAAGTTTGTGAGATCGGCAGCCCATTTCTCAGAAGAAAGGAGGCATTAAATGAACTCTTCAAAACCAAAAGAAAAACAAGAGGGGGTGTTTCTTCTAGCTTTGGTCCTTCCGGCTTTCCGAGGTGGGGAAATCATCTTTTTAAATGAATATGGGCAATAGTTTGCTTGGCTTTCTGACGGCCCCCGCTTTGATCGCTCGGGCTGTTCATTAAGGAAAGTGCTTGTTATGATAGCTCTGGCAAGAGGCTCCGGAGCCGCATATGGAGCCGAGGACAAGCGAGAGCGCAGAGCAGCTTAAGCCTCCAATCCTCCTCGGGGAAGGGGAAGGGGAGATGGGGGGGCTTGAGATCTACGGCTCTGCCAAAGTTCAGCTGAAGTGAACCGGGAGAAGCCCCCCCCCCCTTAGGCCTCGGCCCGTCTGGAGGAGCAGAAACGGAGCTTCCGGAGGCGCCTCCGAGCAAGCGAGATGCGAAGACAGGCGAAGGGGGGGGGGGACGGGGGACGGGACACACCGCCTCCTTGGCTGGAGTTGGAGTAACTCTGCTCCCAGCAGCGCTGCGACCTCTCCTCCCACTTTCTCCTCCCCCCCTCCGCTTCTTCCAGCCAGCCAGCCAGCTGTGGACGAGGGAAGGCTTCGCCTCGGGAGCCAGAAGCTGCATACCAGGGAATCCAACCAACAATCCTAACCGCAGGGACGGGCTGCGCTCCCAAAGAAGCCTCGCCTGTTGGAGCTGGGCTCTCGAGTTGCCATGGGGACGGGCTCAGCGGAGCCGTCCAGCGGGAGGAAGGCCGGCGGGATGGGAGCCAAGGGACCAAAGGTGGCCCAGGGAATCTCATTCAATTACATTCCCTTTGACGGGCCCAAGGATGGACTTAACAAATTTACAGCCTGTAACTCTACACTTTCAAGGCCAGATCTTTTTTTCCCCCCATTGATGAAAGAAATGTCCTTCTGGGTTCGGCTCCAAGTGGGGGAAAAGACACTGGAGACATGGAGGCTGCTTGGAAAGATGGTTTTAATGGTGGACAGGACCACATGGATTGAGCCCTGAACAGAAAAGGTGATCACAGGCTTCAATGTTGGTGGAGAAGAAGAGAAGGGCTGAGGGAGGGGCTTGCTAGGCTTTTTATAACCTGTTCAGTCCCGCCTCTCTGTTTCCTGTTCCTGTGTAAGAAACGTATTCTGATTGGTTGTCAGACTCCCAGGGGCAACTCTCTAGGCTGTGTTCTGAATCCAGGTTTGGTTGAGTTCTCAGATGCCATGTGGTCAGTTGAGTAAAGGGCCAATATTATCATGCTTTAATCCCATCCCCTTGGAGCTGAAGTGGAGAAGCCTTTATTATGTAAACTGGACTAGCTTGGCCTTCTTAATGGCCCATTGACAAAGTAGGAATGGGCAGGAAGCTACAGGCAGCTATTCTGTCTTTTAAAACATGCTTCTTTCTTTTCATATCCAGAGAAATATTCTGCCTTTTCAATATCTCCTAGGATATTTCTTTTTTCTGGGAGAGGGCTGGATGATAACTTCCCACACTACTATTGCCAAAGTGGGGATGGGCAGGAAGCTGCAGGCAGCTATTTTGTCTTTTAAAACATGTTTCTTTCTTTTCACATCCAGAGAAATATCCTGCCTTTTCAATATCAATATTCAGAAATAATTCTCCATAGGCCATGCCAACACAGTGTAAATAGGAGAAGTAGTTGAATTGGTAACGCATTTAAGTTGTTGAGGCTCAAAGATTCACAGGGGTGGTAACTAGCCAGAAAATGAACAAATGTCTATTATTTCTGAACATGGTTATGGCAGGTCTAGATAATAAAAAAAAAAAATTACATGGAGGGAAGTATGCCCTGGGGTGCCTGAAGACTTAGGCCCAGTACTCTTTAATATCTTCCTCAATGAGTTAGATGAAGGGAAAGAAGAGGACCTCATCAAATTTGCAGATGACACTAAGGTGGCAGGAATAGCCAACACTCCAGAAGATAGGCTCAAGATATAGAAGAATCTTGACAGACTTGAACACCGAGCGCTATCTAATAAAATGAAAATCAGTGGTGGAAAAAGTAAGGTTCTACATTTAGGCAAGATAAACCAAATGCACAGGTACAGTATAGGTGGTTCCTGGCTCAATAGTAGTAATCTTGAGAGGGCTCCAAAATGGCACCCACTTGCAGAACGAAGCAATGCAGCCAAGTGACGGAGCAGTGTACTCTCCTTTTCCAATATGGATTCTGGAGCTTTCAAGTTATTATTATTATTTTTTTGTCTAGACCTGCCATAGCCATGTTCAGAAATAATAGACATTTGTTCATTTTCTGACTACAGTTACCATCCCTGTGAATCTTTGAGCCTCAACAACATAAATACGTTGCCAATTCAACTACTTCTCCTATTTACACTGTGTTGGCATGGCCTATGGAGAATTATTTCTGAACATGGTTATGACAGGTCTAGACAAAAAAAATTACATGGAGGGAAGTATGCCTTGGAATCCCTGAAGTCTCTGTCTTAGGCCAGTATTCTTTAATATCTTCCTCAATGAGTTAGATGAAGGGATAGAAAAGGACCTCATCAAATTTGCAGATGACACTAAGGTGGCAGGAATAGCCAACACTCCAGAAGTTCGGCTCAAGATATAGAAGAGCCTTAGAGATTTATGTTGATCAACCGACTGTCTTTTGCCTCTATTCTTTTACCTTCCAGAAGAGGTTCTTTAAGAGGCATCGGCATATATGAATTTGTCTGGGCAATTTTTATCTCAAGTTCTTCAACTTCTACTATACCATGCCTCTTGATATACGATGCATAGTAATTAAAAAGTGTATTAGGTGACTGACAAATATTACAGGGGTGGGTTCCTGCCAGTTCTAACCTCTTCTATAGAAGATGTTCCACAAATTTACCATGCCGTTTAGAACCGGTTCCAGCTCCCTCCTCCCGTCTGTCCGCACCACACTTGCCCCGCCTGCCGCTCACTGATTGGCTGGCTCACCAATCGCCCCGCCCACCTCTAAGAGTTCTATCTAAACCTTAAAGTCTTAAAGCTGTCAAGTTTGAACACCCCTGGGGTTTTTTTTCTAAAGAGTTAGGGGTGCAAGGGTCTTGTAACTTGACAGCTTTAAGACTTGCACACTTCAATGCCAGAGTTTCTGAGCCAACTTTTTGGTTGCTAAGCTAAGAGCGTTGTTAAGTGAGTTTCACCATGTTTGCATAGTAATTAAAAAGTGTATTAGGTGACTTACATCTATTATAGGGGTGGGTTCCTGCCAGTTCTAACCTCTTTTATAGAGTGACGGAGCAGCTTACTCTCCTTTTCCAACATGGGCTCTGGCGCTTTCAAGTGAGAGATTGGTGACAGGGATGGAGAAGAAGGGGTGGTACCTCGGTACCCGCAAGAGAAGGTCCTTGTGGGAATCCTGAGGGGAGGAAACTGGAGCACTCTGGTCCCACAGGGTGAGAGAGTCCTTGGAAGGCAAGGATTGCACTAGACATCCCAGGGCCTTCTCCACTCTCAGGCACCGTATGCCCTGTTTAATGTACTTGAGAGACCGCCTGCTGCCAATTACCTCCACTAGACCGATTAGATCCCACAGATTAGGCCTCCTCCGAATTCCATCCGCCGGCCAGTGCCGACTGGCGACTACCCGGAGGAGAGCCTTCTCTGTGGCTGCTCCGACCCTCTGGAACGAACTCCCCATGGAGATTCGAACCCTCACCACCCTCCAGGCCTTCCACAAAGCCCTTAAAACCTGGCTGTTCCGACAGGCCTGGGGCTAAAGAGCTGTTGCCCCTGTCTCGAATGGTATGACTGTTGTGTGTTTTTAAATTATGTATTGTTATGTTTCGTCTTTCATTTTCTGTCTGTACCCCCCTTCCCTGATTTGAATTGTGAGCCGCCCTGAGTCCCCTTCGGGGGAAAAGGGCAGCATATAAATATAATCAAATCAAATCAAATCAATCAAATCAATGACCACATTGGGGAGAAATGTAGGAATCATTAAACCAGGCGATCATGTGGGAACATCACACTTGTGAGCATAATGGGCAAGCTCCCATTATGATCCCATTAGGATTACTTGTACTGGCAAGACTATAGTTTTCTCAGTTGTAGCGTAAGATAAAGCTGGATAGACTTAAAGAGAAGACATTGTGAACTAAAGTTGGTGACAGAATTAAGAACTGCCAAATATATTGGCTCTTTGAAATGCCTTTCTGGACAAAAAGAGGACTTGGGATTGCCCACAAGTGCTCCAGGCAGCTGTTTCTTTTGAGAGCACTGCAAGACAGTGGCGCCCTACATGGGGCAGCCCTTGAAGAGTATTCGGAGACTTCGACTCGTCCAGAATGCAGCCGCGCGAGCGATTGTGGGTGCACCTTGGTACACCCACGTTACACCTATCCTCCGTGAGCTGCACTGGCTACTGATCGGTCTCCGGATATGCTTCAAAGTGCTAGTCGTAACTTATAAAGCCCTTCATGGTATTGGACCTGAGTACTTGAGAGACCGCCTGCTGCCAATTACCTCCCAAAGACCCGTTAGATCACACAGAGTCGGCCTCCTCCGGGTTCCGTCCACCAGCCAATGCCACCTGGCTACTACCTGGGGGAGGGCCTTCTCTGTGGCAGCTCCGGCCCTTTGGAACGAACTCCCTGCAGAGATTCGGACCCTCACCTCTCTCCAGGCCTTCCAGAAAGCTGTCAAAACCTGGCTGTGCCAGCAGGCCTGGGGTTGATGAGTTCCCCTCCCCTCTCGACTTGTATGGCTGTATGATTCTTGTTTATTTTAAACACGGGTATTGTGTTTTATGTTCCCTTTTCCCCCCTTTGAGTTGTTCGCCGCCCTGAGTCCCTCCCGGAGAAGGGCGGCATACAAATAAACTAAATCTTAATCTTAATCTTCAGTGCGTTTAGAGCTCTGGGAAATGAAGGAACACCCTTTGTGCCCAAATCATGGTTGGAACCTTTATGGACACACAAGAGTTTGCATATTTCCTTTGATAATCACTTTTAGAAATTGCTTGCTAATTGCTTTTTAGACATTAGGAAACTTCAGAAAGTTAACTTTCTTAAAATAGGTGAGTTTCGTTTGATCCTAAGTGAAAGAAGTTTTAAAGACAAATTTAAGGACTAAAAAAAATCATATTTATAAGCAAATGGTGATAAGAACTTTGATTTTGAAAAAGATTTTGGTTGTTTTAGCTTCTTTAAAAAGTGATAGAATGGGACTTCGAAGGTTGGCTACTAGCAGGAACCAGAAGGAACTAAATATTACATCTAAAAGAGAAGTACACTTATATTTGACTTACTAATACAGAATGGAGCAAAACATTTTTATATTGGAGGATATTTGTAAACAATGGACTTTTTACCTGTTAGTTTTAAGAATCTCTGCCATTGTAGGTAGACTGAGTTTTAAAAATGATATGGAAGAAAAGCAAGTTTTATCAGTCAAGACTGAGACTGATTTAAATGTGGATTTAAAAATAATAGCCTACAAGAATGATAAGGAAAAAATGCTACACAGGATATGCAAATAAAACCGGCTGTTGTTTTCATAATAAGGGATATACAAATAACAAACTAAAAGAGTGACCTGAAAAACTTTTCCATACTGGATTAACAGAGGTGTGAAGCTAGTTCGCCTGCTCATCGTGCGACAGCCGGAACTGAACAAACTAGCAACTGCTGGAAGCCAGATTATAGACTTTCCCTTGCTTTTAAAATACATGACAACAAAAGCCAGACACTAAATAACTTGGATTCACAAGATTTGTTTTAAAAAACTTATTAAAATTTTGAAGAATGTTTTGAGAAGGAACAAAAAAAAATTAACCAAGTTCTAGGAAATTATCGGAAGGGATTTATCAACATAAAGAATCAGGACCATCCATGTAGATCACAGCATAAGCAATATATTGAAGCCTATACACAAATATCTGGTCAACTAATGGTCATCACTAAATTGTGCTAAAAATTCCGAGTCCACTGGTGGAACCTCTTCTAACCGGTTCGGTAGATTTGACGAACCGGTTCTACCGAATAGGTGCGAACTGGTAGGAACCCACCTCTGCCATGGGGAGACTTTCCATCAGAATATACTTATCAGGGAGCGGGAAGAAAATCCACAGTTGATTACCGGATAATGTCATATGACCTCCTGAAGTTCTTACAGAAGATGGGGGTAGACTCGCGACTGGAAAGCGATCCTACTACAATACTCCTTACTCTCACATTGCACCAGAAAACTCTTAAGGGCAGGCACGGACTACCTACCCAGGTTAGAGACTCAAAACACCCAGGTAAAAATTAAATGGAACGAGAGAAACGCTAAGGAAGTTACCAAATGGATGTTAGCCCCTGAAACCATAGTTACGTACATCTCTACTTAAGAAATAAGTGTGGAGGATCTTACTTAGAGGGGTTTGAATCAGTGGTGGGTTTCAAAAAAATTTCGAACCTACTCTGTGGGTGTGGCCTCCTTTGTGGGAGTGGCTTGCCGGTCATGTGACCTGGTGGGAGTGGCTTGCCGGCCATGTGTTTTCTCTCTCTCTCCCTCTCTCTCCCTTTCCTTTCTTTTGTCTCTCTGTCCCTTTTTCCTTTTTTTCTTTCATCTCTCTCTATTTCTTTTTTTCTTTCTTTCTTTCAATATTCCTTTCTTTCTCTTTCTCTCTCTGTGTGAGTGTGTGTGTGTGTGTGTGTGTGTGTGTGTGTGTGTCAGTGGTGGGTTTCAAAAAATTTTGGAACCTCTTCTGTAGGTGTGGCCTGTTTTCCGGGTCCACTGGTGGAACCTCTTCTAACCGGTTCGGTAGATTTGACGAACCGGTTCTACTGAACTGGTGCGAACCCACCTCTGGTTTGAATCCTTAATTTTAAATTTGAATTCGGTTCTCAGTAACAGATCACTAGCTCACTCCAAAAGGCTGGTTTCAAAGAACAAAAAATGGTTCGATAGAGATTGCGTGCAACTAAAAAGGATATATAATGCGGAATACAAGAAAAGTAAAAGTGCCCCCTTTGAGGATCACACTTACTACTTAAAGCAGCTGAAAGCACAATATAAGAACCTTCTAAAAGAAAAGAAAAGTGCGGCTCTGAAGGAGTCTTGGCATAGACTAATTACGGCAGTCAGGACAAAAAATACGTCCCTTTTTTGGTACCTCACCAGGGGATTGGGAAAACCTTCCCTATCTCCAACAAATCAGGTTCCGATTCATGCCTTTTGAGCTAGATTATTCCTAACAAGTATATTAACATAACCCCAATAATTAGATAAACTACTTATTCTTTAGACTTGGTATATAAATATTTTGCTTCTGTCAGTGGGTTCTTAAGCTTTGCCATAACGGATAACTTGACATAAAAAAACCCCCCACTCTTTGTGGAATGGTTCAGGAAATTTCCTAAATCCTAAATGCAAAACAATTCTGCAAGCAACATTCGTTCCTTCCTTTGGCTTTGTTGTAAGCTGAACAACGTAATAAGTTAAAGAAGTGTCTTACCTGGATATCATCAGCTACCTCAATTAAATCCAGCAACCCTCAATTTGTTATGAATTCAGAAGAAGAATCTCACTCAATAAAATGGAGAATAGCTTTTCATTCCTGCCCTGCTGGTTGCCTCCTTTCTCTCCTGCACTCATGACTATAAAAGCATATGTCCCCAAGGGGCTGGTTTAAGCTGTGGCTTTTGATATTCATGATTGGTTTCATAATCCTGATAAAAAAGAAAATCACTAGGATTATGAAATTGTTTTAATCCACTCCTGACCGTTCCATGACTGCTGACGTCAGTGTGTAGGGAATGCTACCATAAATGCTGCCAATCAGCTTTGCTTTCTAAAAACATGATAACCTGGTTAAATTGTGCTAAATGTGAGGTCTTTTCTCCCATTCATTAATTTTTTAAAAAATGCTTCAATTTCCAGTATTAGCCCTCTTTCCAAATGTCATCAAATCTAAGTGGGGATGAAATAGCATCAATTGCAGAGTTTTGTCTGCGTGCTTATGTTGGAGGACGTGTGACAGACTTAGTAGGAGAAATCCGGTGCGTTTTATACTCTGAAAAATACAGTAATCTCTGAACGCTTTTATAGTTGGCATGAAACTAGAGATTTACCTCCAAAGAATGCACATTTCAAGGAAAAAAGGCTGTCCAGCCTTACATGTGCAGCTATATGTTTTTCATTGTTTATAGTGTCCAAGAGCTAAATGATTATTTTAGTATTTTTATACCTTAAAACAAACGAGTGACATTTCTCCTCTATGCATTAAGGGGTTCCACCACAAAACCGCGGACGACAAAATCGCGGTCGACGAAAGCGCGCATTTGACGTCATCACAGCGCGACGAAAACATCGCAGTGATCGAAAAATGTAAAAATAAAGCGAAAACCTTACCCTAACCCCCCCAAACCTAACCCTAAACCTAACCCTTAACCTAACCCTAAATCTAACCCTAAACCTAACCGTTAACGTAACGCTAAACCTAACGCTAACCCTTAACCTAACGCTAACCCTAACCCTAACGCTCTAAACCTAACCCTAACCCTCAACCTAACCCTTACCTTTATGTGAATCGGCTTGCTTTAATTTAATTTTTATTTCAATTTTTAATTTTTTTCGTTGCGCTGTGATGACATCAAATGCGCGCTTTCGTTGATCGTGCTTTTGTGGACTGCGGTTTTGACAGGTCACGCATTAAGGTGATCAGAACATGTTTTACTCTGCTACTCCCGTGACAGGTGATTGGTGCCGGAAACAGTACTACAATGGGACAACAAAACTGATATTGATCAACATTACAGTGAAAGTATTGGATATAAGTGGAGCGGAGTTAAGACGCTGGGCTTTTTGACTTGAAGATTGGCAATTCAAGACTGAAGTACTGCATGGTGGCGTGAACTCCCGTTCTTGCACTGCCCCCTAGTGTCGGGCACAACTGAACAAGAGAAACCTTTCATCTTTTTATAGGAGACAGTCCTGAGCCATCGGAATTTGATTACTGTTATTTCAATTGAGATTTGGAAACAAAATGGCCATGTTTTTCTATTTGGGAGTGAATCGTGTTCACTGCCTACTCCACCCTACGGATGGATTAAAAATATAATGAACTCCATTTATGACTACTGAAATGCACGAGAATGACCTTTATTAGTGATGGTTAACCTTTTCGGCATTGAGTGCCGAAACTGCGTGTGCATGCGTGTATGTGCGTGCCAGAGCACCAAAACCCGGAAGAGAGCTGGCTGGTCCACAGTGGCCAGAATGGAGCAAAACACTTTTATATTGGAGGATATTTGTAAACAATGGACTTTTTACCTGTTAGTTTTAAGAATCTCTGCCATTGTAGGTAGACTGAGTTTTAAAAATGATATGGAAGAAAAGCAAGTTTTATCAGTCAAGACTCAGACTGATTTAAATGTGGATTTAAAAATAATAGCCTACAAGAATGATAAGGAAAAAATGCTACACAGGATATGCAAATAAAACCGGCTGTTGTTTTCATAATAAGGGATATACAAATAACAAACTAAATGAGTGACCTGAAAAACTTTTCCATAATGGATTTACAGAGGTGTGAAGCTAGTTCGCCTGCTCATCGTGCGACAGCTGGAACTGAATAAACTAGCAACTGCTGGCAGCCAGATTATAGACTTTCCCTTGCTTTTAAAATACATGGTAACAAAAGCCAGACCACTAAATAACTTGGATTTACAAGATTTGTTTAAAAAAAAAACTTATTAAACTTTTGAAGAATTTTGTGAGAAGGAACAAAAAAAAAATTAACCAAGTTCTAGGAAATTATCGGAAGGGATTTATCAGCATAAAGAATCAGGACCATCCATGTAGATCACAGCATAAGAAACTCCATGTGCATGCGTGTATGTGCATGCCAGAGCACCAGAACCCGGAAGAGAGCTGGCCGGTCCACACAGTGGCCAGCTGCTCTTCCGGGTTCTATTGGGCGCCATGCACAGTGGTCAGTTGGTTCGGCGCATATGCGCGTGACAAAACCCAGAAGATCAGTTGGAGATGCCGTGCGGGCAGCCTCTGGATGTGTGCCTTAGGTTCACCATCATAGATCTAGATGTTAAGCCAATTACCTCCAATAGACCGATTAGATCCCACAGATTAGGTCTCCTCCAAATTCCATCCGCCGGCCAATGCCGACTGGCGACTACCCGGAGGAGAGCCTTCTCTGTGGCTGCTCCGACCCTCTGGAACGAGCTCCCCGTGGAGATTCGAACCCTCACCACCCTCCAGGCCTTCCGCAAAGCCCTTAAAACCTGGCTGTTCCGACAGGCCTGGGGCTAAAGAGCTTTTGCCCCCCTCCTCGAATGGTATGGTTGTTGTGTGTTTTAAATTGTGTATTGTTATGTTCGTCTTTTTATCCCCTGTCTGTACCCCCTTCCCTGACTGAATTGTGAGCCGCCCTGAGTCCCCTTCGGAGAAAAGGGCGGCATATAAATGTAATAAATCCAATCCAATCTTTTTGAATTAGATATGGCATACGTACTCTCTAGTGGGAATATGTTGCTGATCTGTCCCTTTATGTTAATGATAAAATTTTACACATTTAACATTGTATAGATGCATGTGTTTTGTTCTTAATGTTGATACTATTTACTCTTGGTCTATGCACCCATACACTAGCAATTAAAAAGTGAGGAAGCCTAATTCCCTTAATTTGGAAAATAAGCTTTATATCCTAGCATAGGAGACCATTGGATTTAACCTTCTACTTCCTGACTTGCTTTCATTGTCCAAACAGGGCTAAATGCTTTTCACAAATAAAAGCTGTCGTATCTGAAAACCACATTTATTCCCTAGCTTTTGGAAGGGCTGTTTTAACACCATGTTACACATTAGGTTTGTAAAGAAAGCACTTTGGAATTGATTCAAAAAAGGTACTTTGGAGTGTGTGAGAATACAAACACCATGTTGTCAGGCTTGGAAACATCTGGGGATAGGGCCTCAAGCCTGCCACGTATTCAAACATAGTTACTATGGGAAACTGGGAGGGGAGATGGTATGGAGCTTGGGAGATGCGTAGCCAAAATAACATTCTTTATCAGAAAGTCAAGGTCACCTCATCCCTGCACCTGGACGGATGTGGATGTGGGAGGAATCTTCATCTACGGCAATAAGTGATTGGACCATTTGATGGATTTGTGGGTGTTGGGGGCAGGGTCTTGGACTTTCAACTGGGTGAGGAAAACCTGGAAGCTTTCAGATTTGGCTTTTCCCAGATGTGCCAACATGGCTCTTCTGATAAATTGGTGTTTTGAGGAACTTCTTGCCTCAAGCTATTATTTCATAGAGGATGCTATTTGGAACCCTGACACATGTACCTTTAAGGTAACTCAGGATTTTTTCTTCTTGTTTTTGTTGCAAAACAATAAGAAGGCTGCTATCCCTTGGGAAAGTTGAATTTATGGTTCCACCACAAAATCGCGGAGGACAAAATTGCGCTCGACGAAAGCGCGCATTTGACGTCATCACAGCGCGACGAAAACATCGCGCTGTGATCGAAAAATGTAAAAATAAAGCAAAAACCTTACCCTAACCCCCCCAAACCTAACCCTAAACGTAACCCTTAACCTAACACTAAACCTAACGCTAACCCTTAACCTAACGCTAAACGTAACCCTAACGCTCTAACCCTAACCCTTAACCTAACCCTAAATCTAACCCTAACCCTAACCCTTACCTTTATGTGAATCGGTTTGCTTTAATTTTATTTTTATTTAAATTTTTAATTTTTTTCATCGGGCTGTGATGATGTCAAATGCGCGCTTTCGTCGAGCGCGATTTTGTCCTCCGCGGTTTTGACGGGTCACGGAATTTATACTTAGACAACACGAACATGGGATTCTTTTCTGCAATAGCTCAGGTTCAAATGATATGAAAATTACACAGGTTACCTACTGGAGAACATCAATTATGTTGCTCGGGTAGTGAAAAAACAATATTCACTGTCTAAAGTTTGACCTCAACAGCTTTTTTTTTTTGTTTAAAAAGGAAACAAACATAGTCAATAAATGTAATCACAATTATTTACAATTCTGTCCTAAAGGCAGAATAGAAACCTAATCTGTAAGTAATACACGTGTAAAAATAGTCTTGTGGATGCACTAGTCAGTTACGTAAGGCTTGCACAGGTGTGATCTGTGGGCCTGGTGTGATCAACATCAATGTGTAAGAATAAAACCAACCATTAAAGACACATATATTGTACAAAAACCAAACAAGGCAAGTGGTCATTGGAAAACAAAGCTTGTAATAATGAAAAAGACAGATTAATAAATCAATCACTTATTCCTTTTAAAGCACAAACCACATTAACTCTTTTTATACAACCATCTAAGAACTATGAAACAGTACCACATTGTGCATTTTTTAAACCTACTTATCAAGAAAGTTAATTCCACACTTCAGAAAAAGTCTTATATCCATTGGGGGGGGGGGAGAGTAGGGGAGGGGGGAGGAGACAGCTAAAAGCGCAATCACAGAAAACATCATTATGAGTCCAAGCAAGCGGCAAGTCTTTTTTTTTTCTTCACCTTTTCCACTGATCCAAGAGAGGAGTGGAAAAGGGGATAGAGAAAGGAATAAAGTAAAGAGAAAAGCACCCACAAGAGGACTATATCACATTCCATAGTTACTTTTGACACCTACAGCTTGGGGTTTTGTAATATATAATCATTATTTAGAGCAACACACCAATAAGGTGAAAAACGAGAATGAGATATATCTCAATATAGCAGCAGGGCAAAGTTGGATCTCAAAAAGGCAAGCTCGTTGCCATCTCCAATCACTTTTTGAAGAATTCTTAACAGTGTAAGGCCGACGGCTTAAACATGGTGGAGATAATTTAGAGTTTAGCATGGTAAATGGACTAACCTATTGGCATATTCAGATATGAAGACTGCAGTTCATAGCCCAGTTATAAACCTATAGCTCCTTTACTCTACCTATTACAGCAGCGTAAAGAAAGGAAAAATGTGATTTTCCGACATTGAGTTAATAAAGATTTGGAAGAAGGATATATCCAAATGCACACCTTCCAATCAGAACTAACATAAATATTTTGGCAACATTGTTAGGGTCTTGTGTTAAGTTACTCTTATTCATATAAGTAGCAGAAAAAATATAAAAGATATTAAAAGCATAAAAATGGCTCCCCCTCAAAAAATAAATCTTTCTTCCTTTTTAATAACCAGTGTTAAAAAAAAAACAAATCTTAGTAAGTCAGGACAATTTCTTCTAACACAACTGGTTTACAGAAAGATTTAACAAAAATGATATAGGGGACTAATGTAGTTGCTCAACTCTGGATTGGTGGTTAGAAAAGGAAAACATTGTTTTACCAATTGCATGATTCTGGATCTAACTATAGTAGTAGGTTCTAAAATCTAGAATTTCAATTTATGCCTTCTGGCTTTTTTATGACCCTTAGAGGAAAGTGGGATTAGTCAAGAGATCAAATTTGTTATATATATCAACAGGAAATCTTCCTAGCCAAGTTACATTTTTCTTCCCTGCTCTTTGCAAATTTGTGATACTATAAGATTAGAGGCCTTATCAATAAGGATTCCTTGAAAACGAAAATATGAGAAGACAATCGTGGATTAAAAATGTTCATGTGCATCTCTTGAAGAAGCTTAGAAATATCTAGATCAGTGTTTCTCAAGCTTGGCAACTTGAAGATGTCCGGACTTCAACTCCCAGAATTCCCCAGCCAGCATTCGCTGGCTGGGGAATTCTGGGAGTTGAAATCCGGACATCTTCAAGTTGCCAAGGTTGAGAAACACTGATCTAGATGCTGAAATACATTGCTTAATTTAGGCACACTGCTTCTCCACAGAAAATAAATACACTGGACACATTTTTGTCCAATGAAGGGGTTTTTTTTTGTGGGGAAGGGGAAATACGGTCTTCCTTAATGAAATTGTTTTTAAAATATTTTAAAAGAAAACAATCTATACAAAGCTTCTACTACTGCTACTACTTCCCAGTAGGCTTGTGATCAATTTCAAGCCAAAGTCCAGAATAACACAATGGAATTTCCTCCTTAAGACACCAGAATTATATACTTTTTCCTGAACACATGCTTTTAACTTCCAATATGCGAGCTTTTCAGTTTCCTACAAAGCACACTTGCTTCTGTCAATCAAAAATAAAAATAAAGAAATCAGGTAATAAAAAGCAAAGAATGAAAATAAAGGTGTTTTTTTTTTTTACTGCTCAGAATAAAGCCTAAACTCATTGCAAGATTCCTACCCTCCACAACTCTGTAACCTTTATAGAGAATGGACAAAGAGCAAGGGAGATGCTTTAATTCAAATCTAACAAATTCATCTTCTCTGACAAAACAAAGAAAAACTACTTTGAAAGAGGAGACCAAAAAGCAGCAAAGTACTTCTGCATAACCTCACAAAGATGCTTCTAACAGTCTTCTTGGCAGAGCGTCAATTCCATTCCATTTCTAAAATAGTTAACCGCTTAAGAAAGTCATTAATTTCCAAGAGGTTCATATAGCTTTCTTTTATCCGCCCCGTTATTTAGGGCAAAGAAAAATCTAACCATTATGTAACGCTACATTAAATCTATTTGCCAGACATGGAAAAGGCCAAGTGTAAAAGCCAAAAAGCATCAATTCTTCTTTCAGGTCTTAAACTCTGTGAGGGAAAAAAATAAAAAAATCTTCTGAATATTTTTTTGCTAGTTACATGGCATTTCTTTATACTCCAGGAAAATGAAAGCAGTATCCTAGCTATTTCAATATTCCATTTTAGTGATTCTAAAAGCTTTCTACACAAGAAATTCAGGTAGACTGGTTTTAACGAACAATTCTGCACTAACCACCAACGGGAAAATAAAGTGAACTCTGGAGATGAAACTTTACATTAAAAGGTCTCAATTTCTGAAATCGGGCTACCAAGCACAAATTCTTTAGGACACACATTTTTTTCCAAATATATAATTCAATTCAATCTAGGGCTTTTTGATGACAGCACCCTGGAGGGGAGGGGAAGCTTAGTTAATGAACTTGGCTAATCATTACATAGATTCAAAAAAAACCCCTCAACATACAATTTATGAAAGTTAGTCAAGTTCCCTAAATATAAATTTAAATCTGGAACTTCACTTAATACCTCCGTGTAAAATGTTGTGTTGTGCACAAGGCAGTGATCTTTTTCAACCAGATGATGGTGGTATGAAAAAAAATATTGATTGTGGCATATATCATCTTCCTAATCTGATAGGCAAATTATTTCAGATTGCTGGTACTTCTAAATTTCCACCATCAGGTTATTCCTTCTGCTTAAACCTCAAACGTCAGAATTCTTCAGTATATCCTGAATAAATCTTTCCCTGTTATATGTCTTTGGCTGGAAGAATTTAGAGGACGCATGATTTATTCAGATTAACATTCCTTAGGTAGAATGACCTCTCATATTTGTTTAACTGAATGTGTAAGTAGTTGCCATTATTCACATAAAGTTCAGTAGTAGTCTATTATAATATGTAAAAAAAAACAACCACCTCTCATTGAATTTCAGACTCATTTTGTTACAAAACAGCTTAGTGGGACTCCAAAATCCAACTTTTCTACTAGAACAGCCTGGTACTAGAATACCAAGCAATAACTGCTACACTGCAGAAGCACAAATAATGTACAACTCCAAGATCTACTTGCATTACGACCACAATGTCCTAAATCTTCTACCAAGTTAAAGCACAATAAAAAATAACTGTGATTTAAAGTTTCATTCTACAGCTCTCTTGCCTGTGTCAAGGAGTCCTGATTTGTAGTTAATTTGTCTTGCCAGGAATTTGTTGTCTAGGTCCTTATGGCTTACAGGCACGTTATGCATACTATTTTTAAGTCACAGTTGCTTTACAAAGTAAGTCTTGTGAATGGCTTGAAAGATAAAAATAAGGAAATAAATTATTATAGACAAGATTATTAACTTGGAAACGAAAGGGGGGGGGAAGATAAAAGAGGAATCCTCTTTGCTTAAAATGCTTGCAAACCAAAGGAGATTGTACAGGAGAAAGGAACTAACACCATCTAAAAACCTAAACAAGAACAACACAGTCCTTGCTGTGAAATCCTATATCAGTATCAGACTTAAGAAAATCTGAAATAGCTTCTCCCATCATAGGGTGGTGATCTCACAGATGCACACATTGTGTAACAGAGTACGATAAGCTTCCATTTGC
Organism: Thamnophis sirtalis; assembly: GCF_051295495.1. Lineage (NCBI taxonomy): Eukaryota > Metazoa > Chordata > Lepidosauria > Squamata > Natricidae > Thamnophis > Thamnophis sirtalis. The sequence continues at coordinate 61,151,451 of NW_028261392.1, read as the reverse complement.
TAATATGAAGTACAAATGCTTGGCATACACAACACAGGCTTTCTACTACAAGGAGAGGGAGTGGTCATCTTAAGCATTCATGCTGCTCTATCCTATGGATGCTGGAGGCCAATATGGAATTAAAAAATAATAATAATAATCAACTGATAAACATTTTTTTTAAAAGGGTTTACTAAAGTGTATGATCATCTACCGTAAGTCCAATTAGCAGTGCCACTCATAATGCTTGTAGAAGTCGGGCCTAGCACCACACTGGAAATCTAGGACTTGGGGCAGGTAGGTTTAAAAAATGAAACAAAAGTTAACCTGAGGATGTTCTTGGACAGTGATTGTCAGTCAAGTTTTTGCCAAAGTACGGCAAAATATTTTATTTATTGAAAAAATTAAAGAGCCCTTTCTATAGCAATACCAACTTTCTCAATATTCAGAGACTACAAAGTCTCCGGATGACAGAAATGGCAAGCTGTTGAGTGTCTGCCTGAACCCAGTATATATACTGCTGAATAAGTAATCCTATATCCACTACAAGACAGACCTCTGTCTCAATCAGTTTTATTTTTCTCTATTTTTTTAGCTGAAGTGAATGAACCATACATAACAGGAACTCCCTTATTTAAAAATGGGATGATGTCCTGGAGACTCAGCTCACTAAAATGAAAACCATTCTTAAATGTACAAACTAAGGCTTTCTTGCATGGATATCTGACGGACTACATCGGATTATCCCTAGATTCTTTTTTTCCAACAGAAATCTGGAGATCGTGGTTATTATTATTTCTGTGGAGGCACACGTACAAAAGAAGATCCAGCTAAGGAAGGTGACAAGATTTCTACGGGACCAGCAGCAGCAGCAGCAGCAATAAAACTCAACAGAGCGACTTTGGCTTAAAATCAATCAAGAAGAAGAAGAAAAAAATAAAAATAAAAAAATAATAATCAGGTTAAGCTGGTGCAAGTTCTCTCAAAGAGGTATTTTAAAGGGCTTAACCTTGCAGCGAGAGAGAGAGATCCAGGATCTACATCCCCTTCTCCCCAACCACTTGCCTTTTTTTCTTTTTCTTTTTAAAAGAGTTACCACCTTCATTGCACAGGACTCAGAAAACCATTCTCATAAGGTTAACTATCATAAATAATATGAAAACTATGTGCAACAAATACATCATATTTCAAAAAAAATAATAATAAGAAAGTTAAACACCAAATTAAAAAGTAGCTTCGTGAATGAAGGTACTGCTCTAAGTGCACTTTCCCGGCAAGTGCAGCTAGTGCGTTGGCGCTGGATATGAAAGAAAACACCAAAAAACCAGAGAGCGCGAGCCAGAGTTAAAAACGCTGGTCCAGTTTCAACCAGTAAAAACTGGACTGAGCAGAGACCGAATGATTTCTCAGTTAAAAGTCCCCGTTAGGGAGTCCAAAATGATGCTTCCTTCATCCAGATTGTATGTCCTTGAAGAGATTGTAAACAATCCTTAAGACAGCTCCTTCCTTAAATGTCCCTCTGATTGGCAAAACGAAGTTAGATTTTACATTTTTTTTAAAACAAGAAATCAAATTAAAACCAGAAGAAAAGAAAGGAAAACACAGTGAGCTTGTTGGAGTCCATAGGAACCAGTCCGGAAGAGCTCAGAAAATGTGTTCGGATTTTTCTCCTGTTTTTAGCTGGAACTATACCAGAGGGATGGACTGGGTGGCTGTTGCGGTTGGGAAGGTAATAAATCAAAAGAACATGAGGGATGCGGAACTTGACCCTGGGGACAGTTCATGTGTTTGCTTCATCATCTGTGTCTTCTATTAATACTTTGGTGTCATGAATCTTTGACCTGAGGAAAGAGGAAATTAAACTTTGATTAACAATTTGCCATTCAATCAATCAATTAATCAATCTCTATTTTGGTCTTAGACCAGCAGTTAAAACACAAAAGTCACAATTAGGATAAAAGAACAAAAATATAATTGCTTTAAAATATCTAAAAAAAGATTAATCTAATTTTGTTTCCTTGACCGCAGCTAAGTACTGTTGTGTAATTCGTAGAGCAGTGTTTCTCAACCTTGGCAACTTGAAGATGTCTGGACTTCAACTCCCAGAATTCAGCGAATGCTGGCTGGGGAATTCTGGGAGTTGAAGTCCAGACATCTTCAAGTTGCCAAGGTTGAGAAACACTGTCGTAGAGCATGCCATAGTATTTCCATTAAATACTTTTAGGCATTTTAGAACAATTAAATTTTAATTATTTATCCATCCTAGCAACATAAACTGTTAACCCCACTGACTATTATTATTAGCAGAGTTCCTCTACCCCCTAGCCCAAACATCTGGGGAAATAGCTTCATTCAAAACACAATCTAAGCAGAAGAATTTTGGCCAGGCATCTTAATGTTTATTGAACTGAATAAATAACATATATCAATAGCTCCCTCTGCTGAGTACTTGCTAGTATGAAAAGAACGCAGAAGAAAAAGCATTTCTACTGCAATGGGCATTCATTGCAATCATTGTTGGTACAGAATAAGCAGGGATGCTCTATGATCAGAATATATTTTGCCCCTGTTGCAAGCTCCTTGCCATGAATAGCTTTGTTTTCTAAACAATTCAAATCAAAGAAGGCTTGCATAAGTTGAATGTTGTCCTGCAAAGTAATCTTTAGATTCTAGAATCTAGTTTGTATACAAAAGCAGTGGAGTTCAGGTTCATTCTAATCCGGAAGGGGGGAAAAATTGCTAGAAAGAGAAAACCATCTGTGACACGTTATGAACACACGAGCTTGAACAAGGTGTGAGAGAACTGAAAAAGTGATAAACCTTTAGAGAGTCAAGAAAGACTGAGAATGCTGATTAAAGAATAGCTGCTTAGAAAGAGCTCTGTTATTAATGTTTTATAGCAATGGCATGAATATAAATATAAAACCACCAAGACGGTTTATGATGAAAGGTTGACAGGAAGCAATTAGTGAAGGGTACAAGAGCAATGAGAAGTTTTGAATTTGAGACAGATCATTTTTTGAAACTATCGAAAATGGATTGAGGGAAAAGGGAAAAGGAAGAAGAGGGGAAAAGTGAAATGAGTGAAATGAGAATGATTCAGGAAGATACAAGTTCTTTATAAAAAAAGAATTAAAAATGTATTAATAGAAGGAATTAAGGAGGACGTGGAAGCTTTCTGGAAGAGAGTAAAAACAATTATAAATATGAAGGCAAATAGGGAATACAAAAAAGTATGCTTGTTGAAATAATAAAGCATGAGAAAATGTATATAAAAGGATTGCTGTGAAAAAGGAGAAAACCCAAACCCAGAGACAAACATATAAAATCAGTAAATAAAAATAGCAGTAGCAATAGCAGTTAGACTTATATACCACTTCATAGGGCTTTTAGCCCTCTCTAAGCGGTTTACAGAGTCAGCATATCACCCCCACAGTCTGGGTCCTCATTTCACCCACCTTGGAAGGATGGAAGGCTGAGTCAACCTTGAGCCGGTGAGATTTGAACTGCTGAACTGCAGATAACAGTCAGCTGAAGTGGCCTGCAGTACTGCACCCTAACCTCTGCGCCACCTCGGCTCTTTTCAAGGAATTCTTCTTGAAAAAGAATTTCAAAGAATAAAAATGAAAAGTGGCGGAGAAAATGAGCAATGTTTTCATGGAAATAAAAACAGTTCTGGAAGTAGGAGAGGGCTAGTAAAGTAACAGAGGCCCTAAACATACCAACTTCAGGCCCAGGTACAGGTTTTTAAAGACTTGGAAAAGGCTAATAGGGTTGGGGCCATTCCAATCTCTGAGGGGAGGGTATTTTATAAGACAGGGGCTGCAAGCAGAGAAAGCTTATCTTCTGGTTCCTGCCAGTCGACATTCCTTGGCCGATGGGATCTGCAGCAGGCCCAGTCCACTGAATTAATTTGGATGGACAGTAACTCTTGCGAAAAGCCGATCCCTTTCAAGTTAACCTGGTCCCAAGCCATGTAGGTGACATAAAGGTGATAACCAGCACCTTAAATTGGACCCGGAAACATACTGGCAGCCAGTGCAGCTCACGGAGTAATGAGGTTACATTGTAGTGTAAAAGTAGCCGGCATTATTTATTAGCCGTGCAGCTCAATTTTATACCAACTGAAGTTTCTGAATGCTCTTCGGTGACAGCCCAATGTAGAGCCTATTGCAGTAATCTAAACCAAAGGTCACAAGGGCATTGGTGTAGGGTAAAAATAATCAAACAATATAAGTAGTCCTTGATTTATGACCACAATTCGGACCAGAACTTCCATGGCTTAATATGCAATTGTTCAGTGAGTCATCACATAATCACATCTGAATTAATGACCTTTTCTGCCACAGTCATTAAGCAAATCATAGAGTGGTTAAGTGAATCGTCTATTGTTGGGAACTGAGTGGGAACGTCACAATTAGCAGTCACGTGATCCTGGGATGCTGCAACTGTTGTAATTATATGCCGGTTGCCAAATATCAGAATTGAGTTTGAGTTTATTGGTCTTGTATGCCGCCCACTCCCGAAGGACTCCGGGCGGCTTACAATAAACAAGGGAAGGGGATAAATAAACAAAACAACACTTTAAAATACGTAACATTCACAATTACCGTGGGGCTGGATATTTCACAAGCCCCCCGGCCTGCTGGAGCAGCCAGGACTTGGTGGCTTTGCGGAAGGCCGGGAGGGTAGTAAGGGTCCGGATCTCCACGGGGAGAATTGCAATCACATGATTGTGGAGCTGCTGTGACCATTGTAAATTACTTTTTTTCAGTTTTCTCGTAACTTTGGTTGATAAATGAATGATCATAAGTCAGGGGTTACCTGTACAACTTTAAAAAAAACATAGCCACGTACTGGAACTAAAACCAACATTAAAAGATAATAAAACATGCTGGACTCACACACTCATGCTAACCCAGTCCTGGGGGAAAGAGCCAGACTTTCAGAACCCTCTGAATATAGTCAGGGTGAGGCCCAGAGGTATCTTGGTAGGGGAACAGTCAGGGGTGGATTGCTGCCAGTTTTACTACCAGTTCACAACCCGCACGCAACATGTGCACTGCACACACGTGCACCGTTCAATGTAAATTGTTCTTTGCGCATGTGCAGAACAATTTACAGTGAACTGCGCACACGCAGTCACTAAAAACCAAAATGGCAGCGGCCCAGCGGCAGTGAGGGAACCGGTTCGGGGGCGTGGCAGGCCTGGGTCGCTGCCTGAATTCCACTACCGATTCGGCCGAACTGGAAGCAACCAGCCTCTGGAAACAGCGTTCCATAGAACAGGAAATGTCCTGCTTCCTAGATCCCATCAGACAACATTGAAGGAGCTGTGACTCCAAAAGAGTCTTAAAGAGCAATTCATTCAGGACTGTTAAGAAGCCTCTTTCTTCTCAGTGTTGTCTGGTAAGTCTGATATATAATTTTGTATCATCTGGATACTGAGCAAGCTCATGAAGATGTTGAAGAAAAGAGGTGGTAGCCCACACGCCAGCAATCTCAAGTCCGGCTGTTCCTCTCCTGAATCCAACCCCAGAGAAAGGAGGGGAAGCATTGGAACATTGTACCTTCCACTCCAAATTCTCACAAGCAGGCTAGAAGGATACTCAGGTTGATGGGATTGAAAGCTATCGAAAGATCAAGAAACCCAGGACAGTTGCTCTAACAACATCCCAAATTCACAACAAGTCAACCACAAATGCTACCAATGCTGTCTCCATACTACGTCTGCACCTGAAATATGACTGAAGGGGGTTCAGATAATCAGTTTCTTCCCTTTTTTAATCTTCCATGAAAAGAAAAGATTGGAAATGTGATTAAAATTGTCCAGGATGCTTTTTGAGGAAAGGGTGCACCACTGCCTCCTTCGATTATAGCATGGATCCAGCTACCTGCCACCTCCCAAGAAGCCTTCACCAACTAGGAGTGTTCTTGCATAGTAGCATGAAGATGAAAAATTTGAACAATAAATGATAGCAAGATAAAGAGTAAGAAAAAATGAAAGAGGTAACAATGGATGTATTTTGAATTTCAGATGAGCTTTAATCTGCAACATGATTATATGGCAAGTGCATTGTACTCTGTTACATTTCCTAAATTATGCTGTGCTAGATTGTGAAGCTAAGAGATCTTATAATTTGAGGACAGAGGAAAAATTGGATGCTGGCTGGAATTCAAAGCCAAAAGTTGTTCATTACTTTCTCAAATAATTATTTCAATCAACAACCAATTAAAAGCTGCTAATAACAAAATGAATTCAAAATTCTCCTTGAGAAATATGTGATCAAATTACAAGAAAGGATTATCAAAAGCTAAATCTCCAGAGGGTAGAAGATAGAACAACAGGGATTATACTAAAATGATTTAGACAGGACTGCAGCAAATGCTGCACTAATGGAAGCTGAGAAGGGAAAACAGACAATAAGGATGGCAAAATTCTTCATGCCTGTATGTCACAGTTCCACAAAGAAAGTGGGAAATGATACTGCATTATCTTCCTTGCCTAAGCACACAGGATTAAAAAGAGTGGGAACTCCCGTATTTTTTAGCAGGATAATGTTGTTGTGAATGAAATGCAAAATAGGAAAACAATTATGCCTTCTCTTACCCAACTGCTGTAACTCAAGTAATCTGAGAGATATTATGTGGCTCCCAAATTACCATGGCTATAACAAAAAATATATTAAATTTAATCTGCCTTTGATGCATTAGAATAAAAAGTTTTTTTATTGAAGTGATTTCAAATTATTCCTGGTTGGGTTTTAAAAGATGACTGCATTTTATCTTTATTGAAATCAATTTATGGCTGTAGGAATACAAGGTTATAACACTGATAATCATCTGGACATAAGAACATGGCTGTTCAATTACTCTCAAGGTGAAATTATGTTGTATACAATTTCTCTGAACAGGGAACGGGGAGGCAGAAATGATTAAGAATTGCAACTTAATGCAACAAAAATATGATATAGTCCCTTAAAATTTCCCCCCAAATCATATTGTGTTGATGTTGTTGCTATGGAAGAATATACCTGTAAGAGCTATTTCTGCTACAAAATAATTTAATTTTTTTAGCATCACCATCTTTTCTTTCTATCTGCACTATTGTTTTTAGTTATTCTTTGATTTCTAGTTTTTATTTTTATTCCATATAATTTCATAGTTACTTTTTACTTATGCGAAAATCTTTAATATTAAGTGTCAGTGGTGGGATTGAGCCAGTTCGCACCTATTCAGGAGAACCGGTTGGTAACTTTCTAAGCAGTTCGGAGAACCGGTTGTTGGAAGAAATTTTAATTTGATTTTTTTCCACTTTACAGGGCTAATCCTGTAAGGAAGGCAGGAAGGAAACATTCTGGTGTTGTTTCTAGCCTAATCTTTATTGCCCTGCTTACAGAAACTGCCTCTCCAGTTAACCCTTATTACCATTGTAACAGCTAAGGTGAAGCGCCCATCAACGTGAGTGATGTTGAGTTGGCTACACCCACATGGTCACATGACCACCAAGCCCCACCTACCCTGCTGGTCATTAGGACAGAGAACCGGTTGTTAAATTATTTGAATCCCATCACTGGTGAGTGAGTGAGTGAGTGAGTGAGTGTGTGTGTGTGTGTGTGTGTGTGTGTGTAAACTTTAACATCACCATAAAGAGAAGAGTAACAAACACATCAAACAGAACAGCAATGGATCAGTCTGGGGACAGGTCAAGGCCCCTATAGATAAAAAGGAGCTATCATAATCCAGAACAAAATGGTGGAAGAAGGGAAAACATAACAATGAACATGACACGAGGATAACTTGCCCAGAGTTAAACACACATTTACTTAGAGGGAGAACTGTCCCTAGCTCTTATAAATCTGATAGCACATCCCATTGATATTTGGGTATAAATGATAACAATCCTGTAACTAAAACCAAGGAATGTGCTTCATCCACAGGACAGCAAGCTTATTGGAGAATATGATTGAAGACCATTTGGGGAATATCTTTTACTTAGCTTGGTATCTAGTCAGTATGCCCAGGTTATCAGTGATGGCAGTAGGAACAATGGAAGATGGTAGCTTCAATAGATTATCAGAAGACGGAGTTACACTTTGAATCTATGCAATAGGTTATGACCGCAACCAAAAGACTTATGCAAGAAACCAATGGAGGTGCTTTGTTATAAGAGTTATAGCCCCGAGGGAGCTGGAATCACAGCAACTGCTTTAATACTTCCCCTGGGTATTACTGAAGCTAGATTCATTACTTATTAGTAGTGAGTCACACCAACTGTTTTGCATGTAAATTATGCAGATCTGGTGTACAGGCTTCAGCTCAATATATTTGGAAATAATAAAACAATCTTAATTTCAGGCTATATATACGGGCTATATGTATATGTAGAAAATCTGTATGAAACAGATTTTACGATAAACTGAGCAGAGCAATAGATTTAAACTAGAAATGGGTTAAATACTGCATACAACTTGATAAATTATATTAACCTCTTTGTACTAGGAACCTTAATAGTTGAATCTAATTAGATAAGTGATCATAAGAATATAAGAATACAAGAACTATGTCACATCTTCATCATAAATTCTAACCTTCCCACAGTTAAGTAAGTGAGGTACATTCTGCTCTTGCCAATAGGCAGTGAATTACCAGCATCTAACTTAACGTCAATTTCACTTAGTATCTTAATGTAACTCTAAGTATTTTTATACCAACCACAGATTTCTTCTCCTTGAAAGCCTTCTGCCCTGAATGAAAAAAAAGCTGCCCATGAATAAAGTTCAATCTACCATTCTCCATTTCTTGCAACTTGTAGGGCTCCATGAAAAACATGGCCTTCCTATGTCTGTAATTGTTCGGACCCCCCTCGTCCTGCACCAAAGCACGCCGAGACAAAGATACTTCAAGGATTTATTAACACAGAGACAAGACCTTGACAGCAATCCAGCACAGTCCAGAGGTTGGCAGAAATCCAGCATAGGCTAACCTTGGCAGCTATCCAGCCTGCCAAGCTAGCCACGAGAGTTCTCCAGCTCTAATGAATACGTTGAGTCCTGCAACGGGCGTGTGCACAATCATTCCTTTTATAGTCTTGAGAGGAGCCTAATGACCACCAACTGAGTGCAATTATCTCCTGTAACTATGTAACTGTTCCTTACGCGTATTAGCTCTCTGTTGCCGGGCATCCAGGACCAACTCCCTTGTCTTCTCCCCACTGCTCCAATGCATGACGTCAGGATCACACTCCCTTGTCTCCTGCCCACTGGTCCAAGGCTCAGGCGCCTCCTGGTGGACAACCAGCCTCTCTACGCCCTGCTCGGAGTCGGAACCCTGTCCAGGGTCCTCCACATCCTCCAAAGCTGACTCATAGGGCCCCTCGCTGTCGGAGTCTGGTGGCAGCTCCAACGACTCCTGCTGGGCCACAACAGTAATCTAGGACAATTACTTCAAAGAACAGATAGCACCTTGACATACTACATTCTCAAGGTTAATGTTCCCCATCTTCCAAAATGCTGACTTTCTCCTGGCACATACTGTGGACCGTAAGAATGATCCATCCCAACAAAAGAATAGCATCTTATGAGGAGAGGAAAGATCGATAAGCACAACCCAAGATTTAGAGAAAAAGATTTAGGACTCTCTGAAACACCATCATCTAATGCCAACAACCCTGTGGGTAACTGGTATGTGTACATGAGAGAAAATTCAGTTTATCAATTTTATTTCCACTGATATTTAACTTCTGGCTACATGAAGAGCGAATGCATTAATTTAATTTAATTAAATATTACATATATTAATTAAAATGCATTAAGAATTCTTAACCTTAGGAAAATTGGGTATCAGAAAGCCACGTAAACTGGCTTCTTGTGCGGTGGAATGCAATAGAAAAAAATGTCCAGCTTTCTTTTACTTCTCCCATGTTAAGATTTATTTATTAAATCTAATTTATACCCTTCAGAAAATTCAGCACTCTTTTTGGTCATTCCAGGTAGGAATTCTGGAAATTGCAGTCCCGAGAAAACCGAAGGGAAATACATGGAGAAAAGCTCTTCTAATCAAATAACAAACTCATTGGGCTATTGTGTAACACGTACTGTGAAGCAAGTTGTGGTCTGTGCAAAGACACACTCTGGCTACGCTTCCAAGGTCTATTTTTCTGGCGGTTTCGGACACCATCCTCCTGGTCCATCATCTGTTCAAGCAGGGTCTGATCATCTGCATTCAGTGGTGCCACTGAAATATCCCGGACAGCTCGGAACTCACCACAGTTATTCAGATGCTCATTCTCTAATCGGAAGAAATTCCACACAAACCGCCTGAAAAGTGGAAGATAATAAGCAGCTAAAACAAAGATTTGAAGATATTAACATAGACTAACACTAATGCATACATGTATTTTATAAGGAAAATCAATTTTCCACTTCTCCCCAAAGGAATGACAAAGAAATAAACTAAAGCCAGGGAACATTTGCATTAATTTTCCAACTGACTAATCCGTGACCCGTCAAAACCGCGTTCCACAAAAGCGCGGTCGACGAAATCGCGTACGTGACGTCATCACAACGCGACGAAAAAGATCGAAAAATTGCAATAAAAATTAAATTACAGCAAGCCGATTCACATAAAGGTAAGGGTTAGGTTAAGGGTTAGGGTTAGGTTAAGGGTTAGGGCGTTAGCGTTACGTTTAGCGTTAGGTTAAGGGTTAGCGTTAGGTTTTTCGTTACGTTAAGGGTTAGGTTTAGGGTTAGGTTTAGGGTTAGGTTTAGGGTTAGGTTTGGGGGGGTTAGGGTAAGGTTTTCGCTTTATTTTTACATTTTTCGATCTTTTTCGTCACGCTGTGATGACGTCACGTACGCGCTTTCGTCGTCCGCGATTTTGTCGTCTGCGGTTTTGTCGTCCGCGGTTTTGTGGTAGAACCGACTAATCAATACATGTACATTGAATGACACCCTTTTTTTAAAAAAATATTATTATTAAATTTATTTGCTACCTAGCTCACCATGGGGCTATTCTAGGTGGCTCACAACCATAAAAAATAAAGAAATTAAAAGGAAGTGTAAACAAAGTAAAAGAAAAATAATAGAATAAAATAAACAAGGAGAAAACCCAAGAAAATGTGTCGATATGACTAGCAACAAAGTAAATAATGTAAATGTAACAGGTCAAATACTGGAGAGAAAAAAGATAAAAATTTCAATATAATGAGTTGATGCGAGCACATGCTAAACTTGAGATACTGAAGCCTAGTCCCCTTCCTCAAATATTAAATCTAGGTTTGATCCCCAAACCTAGATAAACCCAAATTCTCAAACTGTGGTAAAATGCAAATTACACTTTTATAGATATTTTATAACCCCTCCTAAAAATAATATGGAATTATATTAATTAGCTTCTGGGATACTTCTAATAGTTATAAATGTAGATGTTTCAAATCCTGAATGCTAGAGACCATATCCTAGGTTTCTTTTGATTTGCAGTTTCTGTCTGCATTTTAAAATGCTATATAATACTTTTTTTGAATGCCACAAGCATTGTTCATCTGAGTGGGCTGATTTAGAGCTGTAGAGAGAGAATAAAATATATTTTTTTAATTATAGGGGATAAATACAGTCATAATTATTTGCAAATAGGCCTTCCAAAACTCAGTAACTATGCAATCAGCGCAGTGCGTCTTACCGGAAAACCTCTAGTGGTGCAAATACAGTAGCAATGATGTCACCGGCAAAAGGATGAATTTCCATGGTAGTCAGAGAAATCTGGATAGTCCACGCAAAACGTAGAATCACATCCTCTACAATGGCACAATAGTAATAGGCCTGATAAACAGACAAAACAGGGAGCTGTAGTATCAAGGAATAATATCCACCAAATCAACCTCCAAATAAATATATGCAAATAGAGATAGCCAGTTCTTCATTTGCAGACTCTACGTTTGCAGTCATTTTTTATGACTATAAGTCAGTGTTTCTCAACCTTGGCAACTTGAAGATGTCTGGTCTTCAACTCCCAGAATTCCCCAGCCAGCGAATGCTGGGAGTTGAAGTCCGGACATCTTCAAGTTGCCAAGGTTGAGAAACACTGCTCTAAGTACAGTATCATCGGAGATGAGCTGCATTTCTAGCTGTCTACTGGTTGAAGAATAAACATTGCACTAACTGAAAGGGCAGCAACAGTTTCACTTCTGATGGTTTGCCAGTAAATGAATTTGATATTCTTTTTCTAAACATAGGAATTCTTTGATTTACAACCGTAACCAAAATTTCAATTAAGCAAGACAGGGGTTGAATGAGTTTTGCCCCATTTTATGACTTTTCTTGCCACAGTTCTTATCTGAATCACTTGCTGTTGTTAAGCTAGTAACATTAAAAGAGCCGAGGTGGCGCAGTGGTTAGGGGGCAGTACTGCAGGCCACTTCAGCTGACTGTTATCTGCAGTTCAGTGGTTCAAATCTCACCGGCTCAAGGTTGACTCAGCCTTCCATCCTTCCGAGGTGGGTAAAATGAGTACCCGGATTGTTGGGGGCAATTTGCTGACTCAATTTGCTAAAAATCTGTAAACCGCTTAGAGAGGGCTGAAATCCCTATGAAGCGGTATATAAGTCTAATAAATAAATAAATAAATAAATAAATAAATAAATAAATAAATAAATAAATAAATAAATAAAATGAATCTGGCTTCCCCATTGACTTTACTTGTCAAAAGGTTGCAAAAGATAAATCACATGACCTTGGGTCCCTGAAACAATCACAAGTTGCCAAGTGTCCGAATTTTGATCACGTGACTGTGGGGATGCTGCAAATGGTTTTAAGTGTGAAAAACAGTTGTAAGTAACTTTTTAAAGTACTGTTGTAACTTCAAACAGTCACTAAATGAATGGTTGTAAGTAAAGGACAATCTGTATCCTGTTAAGGAACTATAGATCTTTCAAACCATAACATACCATAATAGCTTACTTGTACTTTACAATCTATTACTACAATACTTGCAATAAAAAATCTATTAAGCAAAGACAACAATCATTTTAGTTTTTTGGTTCTATTCTGCATTCTTTTGATGGACAGTAACATAACTGCAAGAAATACAGTATACCTTCATTTTATGTTGGTGTCAAACATAAACATCTTGATGCCTTGAAAGACTTGCTTGCACATAAGAGCTTCTGCACAGTATATATCCTTTTTTTTTTTTTGCCAAACTACAACTTAACCAATTATTAGGTTCCAGACATGTTCAAACAAACCTAGGATCATCTCTAGAGCACCCGGTTATTGCTTTATGCCACTAAGAAGTGGGGATGGGAGAAGATGACCAGTGAAAATGTGTGCATGTTTGAGGAACAGAAACAGAGAAAATGAAAGAGAAAATAATTAGCTGCTAAGGTGATGGAAGAAAAATTGAAATTAATCTTTTTGCTCTTTCAGAACTAATTCTTCATGTGAGTATCTTACTTATTTTTGATCCTCCAACTATGTTTCAGCCTAATCAGTTCTCCGTTTCAAAACACGTTTTTAAAGATAGTGTCTATCTACAATCTAGATTAGGGGTAATCAACCTTTTTATACCTACCGCCCATCTCTGTTAGTAGTAAAATTTTCTAACCGCCCACCGGTTCCACAGTAATGGTGGTTTTATGAAAACCTAATGAAAATGTTTTTAAATAATGCTATGAAATTTTTTTTAAAAGTCAATTAAATTTTAAAAAAGGAAAGTGCTTCAGTATTGGACAAAATCCCTACCGCCCACCACGAAAGCTGTGGGCAGTAGGGACCAGGTTGACTACCACTGATCTAGATAATGCTCAGTTTAAACAGAAATTATTAGCAGAAGCTGGCTTCAGCACGCACACTTAACAGTTGCAGTCTCTCATAACCATTTCCAAATAAACACTGTCCATATACACACTTTTTGTGGGTATACAATCTCTTCCCGGAGGAAAGTATTTTCACCGGCGTTCTTGTCAAAAAGACCCCAGTCCATCTTCAAGTCCCAGATAAGAGTATAGCAGGAACTAATGAAGTAGAAGACAATCCACAAATAGAAGAATACTTGGTAGTCGTTGTGTTTTTGAACTATAAGAAAGAAAAACAGTAATGTTAAACAAGAGTATATAGTGCACACTTCACTCCATAAAATGGAATTTAGTTAATCATGTCTCAGATTACTTTTGGCAGTGGATAGTATTTTATATAAGTGCAAACCCCTATAACACTGCCTTTAAAGAAATATTACGTAGTATCTCCTTTCCACATCTATAAAAAGCCTTGATTATTCACATCTGAATAACCACTTAGATTCTTATTAGAGTATAGTTGGTTAAAAGGAAGTTACCTTTACATGCTACAGGGAAGGATTACCAATGACATTCTGAACTCCACCCCACAAAGGTCATAAACACTCATCTTTGTACAGTGTGAGGATGTATGTTTATTTTTCTTTAAAGGATGAGGATACTAAGAGTTTCAGTGTAGCTCTGCAATTCATTATTGTGTTCAAATATTTTAAATTGCTTACTCCTCCCAAGAATACATATTATTTGACTGTCTCAACCTTGTGTTCAATAGGCTTCAGTGTGTGTTTGTGTGTCTGTGTGTGTCTGTGTTTTTAATGATAACAAGATGGTGGGGTTATATACAGTATGTCAGTATCTGATTACAACTGTGGAGCATAAGCAAGATTGAATAATAATGAATGAGTACAGAATAGCAATAAGTACATAACAACCAATTAAAAGAGTTTAAAATTACATGCAGATCATATTTTTAAGGTGAAACTACTCTCCAAAAAGGAACTTTATTGCCTATCTACACATTGAGAAAGATCATGTGAATAAGCCAAAAGGTTATTGGAAGAGTGTTCTGTGCATGGCTGAGACTAAAATAGCACTTTTGAGCTTGAATAAACAAAAAAATAGTTATGTTTGGGGAAAGGCATTCCAGTAAAAGAACCCCATTCCATCTGTGAAATGTGGTGATGGCAGAATTGTGATTTGGACTTGCTTTATTACCTCTGGACCAGGATGGGTTGCCACCATTAATGGAACTATGTATTCTGAATTTTGCTAGCATTTAACATGGATTTTGATGGTTTACTAAACCTATGAAACAACGTTTGTTTAATTTATTTGCCAGCTATCTTGCAATGGGGCTACTCTAAGTGGCTTACAATAATAAAAAGGAAGAAAATGAAAGACATGTAAACTGTACACAATGAGAATACATCAATATGATATCCAAAATGATGGACAGGTGGAGAGCAGAGCAAAGGCGGGGGGAGGGGTCTACCATCAATCCAACAGTCACCTTCAGCATGGACCTCCCCCATTTGGTCCCTAGGCCAAGGAGCAGAACTTTAGGCTCTTGCAGAAGGATAGGAGGCTTGTGTTAGATCTTATCTTAAGAGAGTAAAATGTATGGGAAACCTGATTTAAGTAATCATACCGTTAGTAAGAAATAATTTATCTGACAACAAAGTATTTATCTGAGACAGCCAGATACTTTCATGGATAGCTTGATAATAAGAAATTGTGTATGTGAAATATGTTAAACTCTTAGAGAAACTATTGCATAAATGCAGATTGCTTTTGTTATCATAACCAATAAGGATGCCATTCAAATTTTCTCCAGTAGATGGAAATGGATGCTTTCACATACAAAACATGTAACTCAATGTTGCACACACACAGAAAAAATCAAATAAATAAGAATATCATCAATCCACTTAGCAGTTATCTACCAGGGTATTTTATAATAAAGAGTGAATAGAGATGGTATCCCTGGGGAAAAGGGGGAGCTTGATCCTTTTTTTGTTTTTAGACTAAATTCATGAAAATAATTCAGATGTAGTAAGGATTACTTTAAATTCTACATATAGTAGAATTTAAATTAATACAGGATACTTTTTCCACTAAAATATATATTAAATCTTTGTCCAATATTGTTTCATCTAATTTTCAATATGCATTTACATTTTACATTGTAAAGTCTCCTCTATAACGTATCTTGGGTACATGTTTTCATATAATTAATACAAATAATACAATAGCAGAGTTGGAAGGGACCTTGGAGGTCTTCTAGTCCAACCTCCTGCCTAGGCAGGAAACCCTATACCGTTCCAGACAAATGGCTATCCAACATCTTCTTAAAGACTTCCAGTTGTTGGGGCATTCACAACTTCTGGAGGCAACTTCTGTTCCACTGATTCATTGTTCTAACTGTCAGGAAATTTCTCCTCAGTTCTAAGTTGCTCCTCTCCTTGATTAGTTTCCACCCATTGCTTCTTGTTCTCCCCTCAGGTGCCTTGGTTTAGTTTGACTCCCTCTTCTTTGTGGCAAACCCTGAGATTATATCAAACATCTTGTAATATAAATCATATATATTATAATATATATTAAACAACCTCAAATTATAGGTACTGATTAACTAAATTTATAAACTCAGGCCAAGGTGGTTAAAAGGATCTGGCCAAAGGGGGAAACAGCAGTCACTTTTTAAAAATAGGTGACAGGATTAAGATTGCACAAGATTATATCAACAAAGGCATTCAAATACTGCTGAAATAGAGAGGTCCAATGCAAAAATTTATATAGAGTAGAATCTCTGGTCACGAATGCTTCTGACCACAACCAAATCGGGTTCCGACCAAAAAATTCACAATTTTTTTTTCGCAACTAATTTCACCTTCCGCACCATTTTTTTGTAAGTGCCAAATTTCCAAAAATAGGTTCATGTCACAACCAAATTGGGTTGTGATCAAAGTTAGGGAACAAATTCTGGTCGTGGCCAGAGGTTCTACTGTAGGCAGAAGATAGCAAGTTTCTCTCAAGCTTTAATTACTAGGTTCTTCATAAAAATTCTGCCACACAAATGCCAGTCTTTACAGTCCCTCTACATGTAAACACTGAATAAATAAATATTCAAGTGATTTTTTTTGAACACATAGCATAAGTATTTAAAATTCAGTTGATATCAGCTGAAAAAAAATTTAAGTCATTCTTTTACATCAATTGGTTTTTATTGCAATAAAAGTCCAGTTAAAACAGGGTCTGCACAGGATAAAAAATAAGGATAAAGAAATGTGTCAGGACAAAAACTAAATGTATTTAATCCTCCCCACATATTAAAACAATATCCTTCTAATTCATTCAGAATTACTTTTCAGTATCAGCTTTTGGAAGTGTTCTGAGGTCTACAGGTTGTCTAATCCTAAAGCAAGATTATCTCAAATAAGAATTGGGGAGTTATGGTAGAATTTCATGTATAAAGATATATTTGTTTTTGATTTTGTAATCATAAATCTCAAGGAACAAATGTGCCTGTTCCACTGAAACAGACCAAGACACCGAATTAGACCTTGCAGCATTTTTCATAAATTGGCATATTTACCATCTTGATAATTTATAATAATGTATTCATCGTTTATCTGCTTAACATGTAAGTTTTACTACCAGAATGTTTTAGCCATAATGTAACAACCTCAAACTTTAAAGATTAATGTTAACAGCTTCATTCACAATGATCAATTATAATATATGGTTATGTGTACAATGGAGTGATCTCCAGAGTGCCAGGATTTCAAAATAGCTTTTCTTCTCTATATGCATATGGGGAGCAATAAAAGCTTCAGTTTCACTGAAATATTGTTTTTAAAAAAGAAATCAGAAGCTATGGTTTAAAATAAACCTAGCTTCCCTAAACAAACCATAAAAACAATGCTAACATGAAGTAGATTTATTTAGAAACTATCTACAATTAATTTTAAGCCACAAATCTGGTTTACACATTATGCTAAACCATGATATAGTGTATCTATTCTGAAAGGGAGGGAGCTTAGTTAATATGGAACACACCCACTATTACCTACCACTATTATGAACATAACTATAATAACTGCTACAATTATGTTTATTCCTGTTTTATTGCTATTACTGGCTGCATTTATTTCTTTCAGAGAAAAGAAAATTGAAGGGTAGATGCTACACTGCACAAATTCTTGGTTATACACCTAAATTTAAATTATGGCTTACTATTATACGCAAGTCCTGTGCATGTCTCTTCATTTTCTTCCTTTGCACATGACAAAATTAATATAGATCAATTATAAATCATTTAGAATAATTTAACAGTAATGAGCAGATTTAATTAGTTGCAACTAGAAACTAAAACAGAGCAAACTAAATTGTCCTATGGTTCTCAGACCTCGTATTTTTGGAAAATGTCAAAAATGAAAGCTGAAAAATAAGGTGGGCTTTGCTTGGCTATTGTATTAGGTATTTAATACTGGGTTTCCATTTTATAACTCTTAAGTAAAAGTAGATAATTTTGGAACCACGTGCTGTAAGAGAGAATCTATCTCTATCTATGATGATACGCAAGCCATCATGGGATGTAAACTACAATCAAAGGTGTCTGAAGTGCCCACAGGAAAACAAGGCAAATATTGAAGGAAGCATCTAAAAAGGGACTTAATATGAATGGCTAGACGAATATGAACAAAATTACTGAACTTTTAAGACAAGATCATAGGAGCACTCCTTAAAACTTTTACAAAATACTTTTATAAATGTTATCATAAATTTGTCAATTTCCCAAAGAGCCAACATTTTTCTGTCTGTCCCAAAAACTTTTGAATATGTAAAGGATCTAGAATTCAAATGATCCATTCTCCACACATATTTAAATTATTTTCAAACATTGAGAAAGAAGAAAAATAAGGAGGCACTTCTATTCAATTGTTCTGGCAGAATCAATATTTTCTTTTGCTGGATCCTTAGGCCACCGCTGTCCTAAGTAGCGATTAGGAAACTATGTTTTCTGTAAAATTTCTACAGTGGAACTATTGAAAAAATATATAATCACAAATAAAGAAATCAGATACGATTTCCAAGAAAAATATTATAAAAAGGTATCCATTCCTGAACCATTTGGTCTCACCTTCTGAATTTTTTGTCTACAATACCCTTAACCTCTCTCTCAATATTCATGTTTCTAGGATTCAGTTGTCACCTTTATTCCCCCATTGTTTTTCCTCATTGGTATTCAAGAGATGTTCCAAAATGATGTTGCTTTAGGCAAGCAATTATATCTCAATCTCCACTAGCGAATCCTAACAATTCTTTTCAATGCTGTTCAGAAAATCAGAACATTGATATTCCAAATAGAACCCTCAAGCATTACAATTCTCTTTTATTGGTAGAAATAAGCCATGGTACATGCACTTATAATGTCTGTCTGTATTAAAAAAAACACAGAACTTCTACTCGAGGACTTTCATGTACAAAGACATTTGAAATTAAGTCAACATACCGAATAAAATAGTTGTAGGAAAAGCTGTTGTGTTTAATTCCTGTCAACTATTACCAGTTTAAAATGCAGCAAGATAAGGAATATTTTCTTATCTCTTTCAAAATAGTGCTTGTTCCTATGGGATTTCTCTATGAAATTTGGGAAATTTCATTCTACTCCTATGGTATAATAAAATTTTACTGTAACATTTCTAGTTATGATTTGCATATTTAATTCATTTTATATAGTTATTATTCATGTTTCACAAAACATTTTAACTAAAAGAAGAAAACAGTTGTTTGACGTTTTAAAGATGTGTATCTTAACACCTATGTCTGATGCATTGGACTAGTTTATTAACAATATATTTTCTACTTCTAAATTGCTAGAAAACTAATAGTGTAATATTTAGTAATTAAACAAGTAACTGATATAATAGAGATTCCCTGCGATTAGAATTTTGGGAACCAGAGGTAATCCTTGAGTTATGACTGTAATGGAGCCTACCCATAATGGCGTGACCCGACAAAAGCGCAAACGTCATAAGCGCGCCGACAAAACCGCGGCGCTAAAACCGCGATGTCAAAAGCGCGCCGACAACAGCGCGCCGACAACAGCGCACCGACAGAAGTGCGATTTAAGTTAAGGTAAGGTTTAGGGTTAGGTTTAGGGTTAGGTTACAGCGCGCTGTTGTCGGCGCGCTGTTGTCGGCGCGCTGTTGTCGGCGCGCTGTTGTCGGCGCGCTTCAGGGCTCATTCGTCGCTCATTTGTCGCGCGGTTTTGTCGGCGCGGTTTTGTCGGCGCGGTTTTGTCGGCGCGGTTTTGTCACCGCGGTTTAGTCAGGTGCGCTTTTGTCGTTCGCGCATTTGTGGTGGAACCCCATAATGGTTGTAAGTTATAATGTTAATGATGTTCTAAATGTTTTTATTGTTTTTTGTGATGGTTGTTTAACAACCTTTGCAATTGTTAGACAAATGCCATGGCTTTTCAGCAAACCAATGGTCACTATGGGTGTGATTTTGCCAAAAAAATTGAAGTAACTACTGCTTTTTAGAAACTGTCCTAAAATCTGATTACACAACCTTATGACACAGCAAATGGCCATAAATGCAACTGTGTTGCTGAGCTAGTTTCTTTTTGTATCTTGCTTGCTAATAGTTCTAATGATAGTAGAAATAAGGGAAGATTTCTTTATTGAACACAGGATTTAGCAGTCATATCAGGCCGTTGAAAGTCTGAGCAGGCAGGAGAGATGTTTGCGTCCATTTAAGCTTCCTTTAATTCCTTCATTCATAATTCCTTCATCTCTTTTTCATGGCAGGAATGGGAACTTTTCCATGAAGAAAAGTCTTCTGCTTCCTTTTCTCATTCTTCCCTTCCTTTCTATGGGTACTTGAATTTTTATTTTCTCATCATTTTTGCTTTCCTGCCCAGGTAATTCTCCCAAATTAGGCAGAAACCTTTCTACCATTTAACCATTTCTACCAGTTAACAGATGGTTAACTGATATTAACTTCATCAAAATCAGAAATAGTTTTATACTATAATTTTGAAAAGAAATTACACCTGAGTGTACTTTTTTTTACAGAGGTTTACATGCTGCCATTGCTCAGCGATTATTTTGGAAGACTCAGTTTGTCAGAAGGTTTTTGCAATAAAAAGTTCACTCTTCTATATTGGACAATCACACAAAATGTGATTCTTGATTTCTGAAACATGTAAAAATGCATCAAAATACAAGTCGAAAAAGGTGCAAAAATGGAGGTATTCCTCAAGCTAACAATTGTCTCTCAAGTCTAATAGAATACATGTATAGTTTACGTTGGATATTTTAACAAGGCAAAAAAGTAGCACAAGTGAGCATCACAAATTATAATGTTCCCTCAACAAAGTATAACTTTTTATGTGATTTTTTCCTTCTAATTCTTGTCACAGGTAGACCATGCTTAGCGACTGCCTTTTTTGCTGGCTATTTGAAGTTATGATCTCATATTTATGACTATGCAGTATCCCCATCATCATGTGATCACCATTTGGCCACTTCACCAACAGGCATTTACAGCCGTTGCAGCATCCCATAGTCATTTCATCGCCATTTGTTTGCTACACAATGAGCTTGTAACAAACAGAATCAATTGGAGAAAGCAGCAGTGAAATTGGAAGTTACAGTTATGTAATATCTTGCACTGCAACCATGCCTGATTTGTTTTAACGACTCATGGCAGAAGTGAGGTCATAAATCTATTGTGGTCATGTGATGTTTCACCTAGTGACTGTGAGGTTAAGAGATAGATCTGCCAATCCCAACTGTGGTCACTAAGCAAAGACTACCCTTATATACATTGTATAAATAGCCTCTATGCATGCAGAATCATTTCTATACTGCAGACTGTTAACATTGGATTTACTGTCAATGAATGTTTACTGTTAAATTATCTAGGAAAGTCAAACAATATATTCTGCTCAGTGTAACTGAGAGAAAAATAATCAATGCTGTTTGCTATCAAAAACTGGCACAGAACATAATGGCTATGATAAGCTTTCTGGGAGGGCCAGGCATTGTGGTTTCTGTTAAATGTTGAGCCGTGATAGTGAAACCAAGATAACTGAGAGGTTATCAAAAACTGCCTTAGTTTTAAAATTGCTACAGACTGCCTGATTCAATAACTATCTTGTGGAAACCTTCAAGTCAGAGACTTTGTACATCCAAGCTATATCCAGTTTAATTTCAAATTAGGCTATCACATTCTCAAAGCTAAACTGGGGAGCAAAGCATATATAAAACACCTAAGAACAGACATGGTAGAGCTGTCAATTTTGACTCATTCATAAAAAAAATAGGCTAAACTTGGTAAATTCTTATTAAAAAGGAAAGGAAAGCCATTCTCATCTACTTCTATCTTGGGAACCTTGGACTATATATTCTGCAGTGTAATCAAAGATGGATCATTCATTATTTCTTTATTTCATCCCACAGACTTCCACACCTACTTAATCTCTCTCTCGCTCGCTGGCTTCTCTTTCTCCCTCAGGGATTCTGTCTTTGGAATACAGCCAGAAATGTCAACATCAAAAAATCAATGAAGGAAAACAAGCCCATCAAAAGAGTTGTAATATGTTGAAGCAGCTTCCCCACAAAGTGGTATTCATTTCCAGCATGGAAGCTTGGCGGCTTCACTTCTTCCTGAAATTTAGCAACTGGCATATAAGAGCATAGGAGGGATAAGGCCAGTAATGGGGGTAGGAAGGTTTAAAAAATAATGAATATTTTGGTTACCATGACAACCATGGCAGATCTCTTCTTTGGCAGAATTCCGACAGTAAGTGAACTGCTTCCTCCCCCATCCCCATCCGTCTTTTTCTTCAAGTGAATATTCTTCAGAAACACACATCAATTCTAAATTCCAAAGATGATTCCTGCCATTTTCTGCTTTTGTTTTCTAGTCATTTATATATCAATGCCTTGGAATATCTATTTAATTGAGCATGTTATCATCTCTAAACTAATTTCAACATTAAGTTTTACTTAAGTAAAAGACGAAGGAAAGAAAAAGAAAATTTAAACACATTTTTGAAAGATACATTCTAAGAAAGAGAATTTCAGTTATAACAAAATCAAACTGTTGTTTAACAGATAGCAATAGTCATTCCTAAAGAAGAAAGTTTCCAAAGATTTAACACTATTAATAACTAATTAATACTGATAGGTCTTTGGTCTTTGAGTGCTTATACTTTGTAACTGAAACCAAATCTATTTAAATTGTAAGTTTAACCTCCCATGATTAGAAAGAAAGATAAATGATATCATCTCCTGACTACCATAAAATTGTTCACATATAGTCTCACATGCTTAACCAATTCTCATAACATCTTTGGGTATGCTAATTTTACACCAAGTCTTTTATGCAAGTTTTTTGAAAGCCTAAGTTAAAAATTATAGAATGGAAGCAACTTAAAATTTACAAAAAAAAACCTTTATCAAACTAATTGTGTTAGTTTTAGGCAATAATTTAAATATTTTTAAATAAAAAACAGCCTTTGGTGATACTGCAATGGTGAGGAAATGGCAATGGCAAGATCCAAAATGTCAGCCAAGCTCACCACATCTCAGTAATAAGAGAAAGGCACAAGCATTATTTTTTAGCCAGAATAACAAAAAATAAAGAATTACCAGGTTACATAAAATGGGAATGTACCATGTCCTTCTCTAAGGCGGTATGTCAGCTAATGGGATATGCCTCCTTTGCTGCTGTCACTGCCCTTTGAAATGAGTCCCCCCCTCTCCACTTCTGTTCAGATGGCCCAACTATTAGCCTTTCACAGAGCCATGAAGATTTGACTTTCCTTCTGAGCATTGAGATAATTGAGAATTCCACTGAGAAAATGTCTGTGATGCTCAACTATGTAGATATGTACAATCATGTTTCACTATTTTGATTTCTATTAGTTTTGACTTTGACTTATGGATGCAACCAAGAGTCATCTGATCAGTTGAATGGTCTTCAAATTTCTTTAAATAAATGAATTCTCATACTATAATTATTAAACTTATATTTATTTTATATTGGAATGTAAAATATTTATTTGGAAGATGTAGTAATAGAGAAATGTGGCTACTTATTTTCTTGAGGCCTGATAAAATCCAAGCACATGGAGAGTGAATATTGGTCATTTGCTTGTATAGAGAGACAAGTAAAAATTCAATTTCACAGAAAAAAAATATTTCACATGCTCTATCTTTGCCATTCATTATCCTATGTTAAACAATTCATGTTCATCTTTGCTGACTAAAAATATTTCCTTTATTTTCTTTTTATTAGAATGCTAAAGTATTATATAACCATTTATATAACTCTGGAATTAGATTTCTTTGCTCTTTCCAGAATTCCAAATAACTCTAACTATATAAAAAATATTCTCAGTATCTCATAAATAGGCCAGGCAAAGAAAGTAAAAAGCAAAGAAGGGGATGCAGATATTAGAAACTGTCTTATCTAATCATATAATTTTTTTTAATTCATTTTTCATGCTTTACTTTGGGGCTTATAGTAATTATAGAAAAGATTTTGCTTGCATTTCAGTATCTAGTTAACCCAAAAGTAAAGTTTTACTAAAATGAATGAAACTTACTTCTGGGTAGACCTGTATAAAAATGTAATGCCTAATGAATTTGGTCCAAGATGGTTGAAAACTGTTTTTTTAAGCCTCAAATACTATTCAGAAATAATCTGCCATACCAGGAATCTCTCTCTCTTCCTTGACACATTGTACATATTATTCTTACTGAATAAACAAGTCTTACAAACCCTTTCCCTACATTTTCCCATAATCTTTCTGAAGACAGGGTTCTTCAGAGTGTGCTGTGTTAGGCACCAGTGTTTTATGTTTCTGGAAGTAAGGAAAAACTAGGGTATTTCCTCTTAAAGCCCCACATATGCCTTCAAGCAGCAGCATCCACCATTCCCTTTTTCTCAAGGAAAACTTTTTTCAAATATTGTTAATTTTGATACAAATGTAATGCCAATATCCTTGAATTTGTATGTAAACATTTGGATTTTACTTTGAAGTTTTAAGTGTTGATTCTTCTTCACTATCATCAAATTGGGAAGATCTAGATTTCCATGTGAAGCCTGATGTTTATCTTATATAAAAAATATAAGTCAACTGAAGAAAATTAGAAGTTTACTGGGGTGAAAATAATAGAACAAAGTTGACAGTTTTTCTATTCTGACATATAAGTGAAATATGTGCAAAAGTAAATAAATTAGTATATATATATCTAAAATATTATATATTTAAAGTCACAACCCCTGATATGCCCAAATATGGGAGGAAGTTCACTACTTCCATTCTCTGTCCATCGGCTCGTCACAAGAGACCATCCAGACAGAAACCCAATATTTTTACTGTTGCCTTTTTGTTACATCAGCACAAATACAACACATCTAAAATATTAGTATATATTTTAGAATAGTATTAAACCTCTTGACTGGAGTAACAGTTGAAAGAGGTGGAGTTGGGGGAACATAAAGATGCTATAATTGCCTAAAATACTAAGTGCTTTATTCTTCTGTAAAAACAACTAAAGGAAATCACTGTGGTTTCTTACCACAGATATTTAGGAACACAATGGTTCAGAGATCTCAGTCTGCAGATTAATAATTCAAAAGCAATTTCCTATCGTATATTTCTGTGTGTGTTTGTGTCCCTGTGTATGTGTGATCAATAGGTACTTTTCTAGAACTGGTTATTTTTCTTCACATTCATCAGACAATTATATATTTCAGCTTCATGCAGTAGGTTGGTGTACTGGTATCAGAAGGGGAGTAAAATTATTAAATACTTTTTGAAATATTATAGATTCTATGAGCTAAACTGTCTTTGTTTATAATAAATGTATATTTGCATAAATCTTAAGAAACATTTAAAAATGGCACTGACTATATAAAAAGAGCAATTGATTTAATTGGAAACAATCAGAATCAATTTGTAGGCCTAACAGATTTAAAATTAATTTTATAACTCCTCTTGCATATATGTTTATGGTACTTGCATTCTTATTTCATATTATGGAACCAAGGACGCATGCCTCCTCTGTCATAGCTCCTGTCTTCTGGAATAGCATCCACTCCATGATAAGGCATGGTACCCACTCTCTTAGGATTCCAGAAGGCTCTTTAAGACCTGGCTCTTCTCCTAAGACTGGGATATGATTGTTTGTAAAGCTCCTATTGTGTTCTTCTATTGGTGTAGCTGGGTTCTTTTTGGTCCAAGCTCTTATGTTTGAAGTTCTGTTGTTTCGCCTAACAATCAAAACTGGAACTGCTGTCATAAGTTGGTGTAGTCACTTAGCCTTGCTTAGCAATGGAGTTCCCAATTCCAACTGCCATCATTAACCAAGGGCTGCTTGTGACTCATAAATGCACACTGTCAGCAACTCTATGAAGTCTTGTGCTGGATAATGACCCCAGTAAAGTTAAGTAAGTAATTCTGAGAAATCTCAAATAAGATGGCACTTAAAAACAGAGACCCTGGATTTGTAAGCAAAGACTCCAAAATAATACCTTTGTGGGTGCTGTAAAGGGCTGCAAATGTCACCATAAAAAATGTGGTGGAGTATTTCCCAGCATTAACCAGATGGGGAAAGGCTCGCTTAGTATCACGGTATCGGCGCAGGCACTGGACAAATCTCAGCCAAGCAGGAATGCATTGAACAACTGCACGCACACCATAAGCATAGGTGTTGCAAATATGAACGCCTATAAAAAAAAAAAACATTTCAAAAGGTAAGAAATCTCTGGGAAAATGATATTGTGAATTACAGATGAAGAATTCCAGTTAAAATCAACAATATAAATCAAATACTTTAAAGTACCGAGGCACACATAACATATGTGTGTTCCAGGGGTGAGTTTCACATACTATTTATTCTGTGGGCGTGGCCTATTTTTTGGGCATGGCTTGTTGGTCATGTGACCAGGTGGACATGCCCAAATTGTAAAATGTGATGAAACTCACTTAACAACGATCTTGCTTAGAAACCAAAGTTTTGGGCTCAATTGTGGTCATGAGTTCTCTTTCTTTTTCTTTCCTTCCTTCCTTACTTTCTTGTGTCTCTGCCTCCCACCTTCTTTCGTTCTCTCTCTGTCTCTGTCTTTTTTCTCTCTCTCCCACCCTTCCTTCCTTTCTCTCTTTCTGTCTCTCTCTCTCTCTCTCTCTCCCCCCCCCCTCAAATACACACATTCCTTCCAGTTATATTCGTAGATATATTCCATGAACTAAAACCAACGGCCAACAAATCCTATGATTGTCCTGTCATGCCCTGGCCATGGTTCCTGCCTTTTTAGCAGAGCGGCAGAGAGGGCTAATTTCAAACGCCTTTTTTTCCTCTGCCGCTTGGCGGGTGACCTGTGGGTGTCCGAAGCAGTGGTGGGTTTCAAATTTTTAGAACCCATTCTGTAGGTGTGGCCTATTTTGTGGGCATGGCTTGACGGTCATGTGACTGGGTGGGAGTGGCCAACTTGGAAAATGTGGTGAAACTCATTTAACAACGCTCTTGCTTAGCAACCAAAATTTTGGGCTCAATTGTGATCATAAGTTTGTTTTCTTTCTTTCTTTCTTTCTTTCTTTCTTTCTTTCTTTCTTTCTTTCTTTCTTTCTTTCTTTTTCTTTCTTGTGTCTCCTTCTCCCCCTTTCTTTCTTTCCTTTCTTTTCCTTCTTTCCTTCCTTCCTTTCTTATCTCTCTCTCTCTTTCTTTTTCTTTCTTTCTTCCTTCTTCTCTCTCTCTCCAACTTTTTCTCTTTCCTTCTTTTTCTTTCTTTTTTCTCTCTTTCTCTTTCTATCTTTGTCTCTCTTTTCTCTGTCTCTCTCTCCCTCCCTCTCTCCCTTCCTTTCTTTCTCTCTTACTCTTTTTCTTTCTCTCTCTCTCTCTTCCTCTCCCCCCCCCCACACACATACCTTCCAGTTGCCACCTTGCAGGAAGCACGTGTGAACAGGAGCGGCTGTTCCTGGCCTTAGTGGCAACTCCGGTTCACGGACCAACCTGCCTATCAGAACGCTAGCAATGGCGGCTTCCCAGCCACCAGCCAATTTTATTGTGCCAGAGCCATGTGGAACAGTTAGTGAAGATCCTAATCTCCCCTCTGACAGTGGCAGCAGAAGTGGCTCATTTTACCCACAAGGCTTTTTGGAAGTGAGCCCAGGAAATTAGTGCTCCCATCCTGCCCTTTCCCGGTCCCCCATCAGGAACACAATAGCACACAGGAGCCATGCCAGGCAATGGAAAGGACTTCACGCTAGGCCGCCTCTTCCCTGCGGGTGGCTGGAATTTCCATGGGGCAATTCCACACTCACATGACTTCCTCCATGTGGAAGGGCCCACCAGTAGCGGTGGCGGGACAGCTTGCTTTGGCTCTCTGGCATCCCAGAACTGTGCCACGCTTGGGAGTTCTCCTGCGTGGATGCGCCTGACAGCAGCAGTTGCAGCAGCAGCGGCGGCAGAGCACACCCCTTTTCCCCAGCCGAATCAACCGCAGTGGCACCAATGGATGGCGGGGTATTTTTTCTTTCGCTGGCGGGAGAAGAAAAAAAGTGCTTCAGGAGGGCAGGCGCCAGGCAGATGTCACAGGGCTGCTGCTCATGTGCACCACCAGCCCTCCTGGAGCACTTTCTTCTTTCTCCCGCTGCCCGTTGGTGCCGCCGCAATTCATTCGCTGGGGGAACACGCCCCCGAAGGCAGGGTGTGCTCTGCCACTGCTGCTATCAGGCGCATCCATGCAGGAGAACTCCCCAACAGGAAGCAGTTCCAGGACGGCGGGCTATTTTTTCTTTTGGCGGTATGGGGGCATGGCCAGGCCATCATCGCTCTCGATCCGGTCCGGTATGCCAGATTTTCACTACCTCTTCTGGCGTACCATATCATACCAGGAGGAACCCACCTCTGGTGTGTTCAGAGATAAGGGAACATTGGAAAACGAAAACTGAGCAAATAAATACATTTCTTTATTTCCATCCTTCTTTATTTCCATCCTACTCTATCCCCAGTAAGAGATAATGAATAGCTATCTACTAAATATTAATAAAACTCTCCTTGACATGACCTTTAACTAAGTGAAAGAGAGCATCATAAATTAACAATTTTTTAACCTAGATACCTCAAAGCTAATTTATAGAATATGTTCAAAATTCAGGATCCATTACAGCCAAGGGAATCAAATATGAGAAAGTTAGGCTGCTGAAGGTTGCTTCAGTGATACTGACTGTTGATGCACTGCTGGACTGCTACTGAGGCGCTCTACATGGGGCTGCTCTTGAAGAGTGTTTGAAGACTTCAGTTGGTCCAGAATGCAGCCGCGTGAGCGATAGTGGGCGTACACCTATCCTCCGCGAGCTGCACTGGCTTCCCATTGGTCTCCGGACACGCTTCAAGGTGCTAGTCGTTACTTTTAAAGCCCTACATGGTATAGGACCTGGCTACCTGAGAGACCGCCTCCTGCCATTTACCTCCCAGAGACCCATAAGATCTCACAGACTAGGCCTCCTCCGGATTCCATCTGCTGGTCAATGTCGGCTGGTGACTCCCCGGGGAGGGCCTTCTCTGTAGCTGCTCCGGCCCTATGGAATGATCTTCCTGTGGAGATCCGGACCCTTACTACTCTTCCGGCCTTCCACAAAGCGACCAAGACCTGGCTGTTCCGGCAGGCCTGGGGCTGTTGATTTATCCAGCCCCATCCTAAGCTATGAATGTTGTGGAATTTTAATGTTTTTTTTTTTAATTTTGTATGTTTCTCCCCTTCCTTTTTATCTGTAAGCCGCCATGAGTCTCTCGAGAGTGGGCGGCATACAAACCAAATATAATGAAATGAAATGAATGAAATGAATTTCCAATGTTTTGCGACAATTTTCTAACTAATCTCAAAATCTCCCATTCCCTCCCTCATTGAGGAGCAGAAGAGGAAACGAGAGAGGAGGGAAGAATTCTGATGCTCCCTGCCTGATTCCCATAAGGAAACTCAATGGGGAAGCTGGCAGGAACTCAGAAATCACTCCGGCTCCCACTACTTTTTGCCAGTCCTGGGTCATTCTGTTTAGGTAAGGAAATATCTCTCAAACAATGACCTAATGGGGAAGGGGTTGTCTAGTGTATAATGAATGCGGCTGTATGGTTGCATTGAATAAATAAAGCTCAAATTGGCTCAAACACACAGTACAATTTATATGGCGGTTACCGAATCTCTTCTCACTGACGTACCTGGATCTTCCAGCAATGCATCTTTAGCTTTCCACTGGAGCTCAAAACTATAGAAGCAGATCATGTATTCAAGGTCCATAAGTATTACAGCCAGACTATTAAGCTGGTCGGCGAGCCAAAAATCTGCAAAACCCACCTTATGGAAGGGGGCAGTGAATACCCGAAACTACAAAAAACAAATATAACATTGTAAAACTCAGATCCCAAAAGTTGAAACATTTTCTCTTAAATGGTAAAATTGCATTACAGAAATCATTCTATCATTTAATTTTACAAGGCAGATGTAGAAACTAAAGGACTTCTCAGTGCAATGCTATGTAAATAGCATGTCTAATTATTATAATCTCGGTTTGTCCTAATGCACAGAATGCAACAATCCAATGTCCTAGTTGTTTTGAACTTAAAACTCCCACTAGTTTAGTACGCATGACCAAAGATAGTGGACTGAGGGTAGTGATGCATTTAACTTTTAAAGTACTTTGATCACCTTCTCTATTTACTAAATTTAGAAAAAATAGAAAGTTTGCAGAGAATATTGGACTGGGAATTTGCATTCAAATCTTGTTTTACATTTATTATAATAGGCGTTCAAATTAAAACTATTATAATTGGGAGTTTTGTAATTAATTTCAATAGGGAAACGGTTTAGTAATACTACAGCATTAGTTGACTGTAACAATTTCATAGAATTCTTTAGTGGATTATAAAATACTTTTTAAGTTGCATATCTTCAAGCATCAAGTTTAGGAAAACTATTTATACTAAAGACGACAGCGGAGGAAATGTTTGGTTTCGCACACTATCGCAGCTATAGTGGAAGAAATAGTAAAAACAGATGTTTTTCCATCTCAGTCCATTCTGCCTTCAGCTATGTGTTTCTCAAACTAGGCCATTTCATGCTCCATTTATCTTAGATTATAGTTCTTCCTGCATGGTTAGTTAGAACATCAACATCCAAATGCTAAAATGGCAACACCAAGATCTATAAAATACAAACAAGCAGAGGATAGAGGATTATTTATTGGATTTTTATCCCACCTCTTTACTTTGTAAGCTACTCAAGGTAGCAAAAATACATTATTTCTTCCTCCTTCTATTTTCTCCACAACAACTTTGTGAGGTGAGTTGGGCTGACAGAGAGTGACTGGCCCAAATTTACCGATGGATAAGGCAATGGAGCCAGCCCATTTAACTAAATCTAAGAATATTTAATTATAATATTTTTGATAGGAAGAGTGGTGAGATTGCCAGTTGCTGATGGATTTTAGCTAGATCTTGACTTACCAAGAGTTTAAGCAGCCAAAATCGAGACTTGTAGTAGAAGGTTTTTGTAGGATTGATAAGGAACAGCAGCATAAATCCATACAAGATAAGTGGGTTTGCCTGCATGGGAAATCCAGTGCTATCTCCATATATGCATGCCAACAAACTCAGACACCACAGCATTCCAAGGAATCCAGCAATCTAGAAAAATTACATTTTTAAAAAAATGCAAATTTAGCAGTTATGTACAGATAAGGCAGGACATAATACATATGAGGAATATATTCAGTATTGCATTACTTATTACTTTATTTCAGCTCCAACTCAAATTCTAAGTTTAAGTTTTAAACTCATATCTTTCAAACTATATTTATTCATTAAATGTATATGTCACCCATCTCACTGTTGCCACCTATCTTATTCCTAAATCAACTCTTTAAGTGGTTCTCGACTTATGATTGATCTCTTAGTGACCATTCAAAGTTACAGCAGATGTCCCCAGAGCTACTTACAACATAGCTTTGAAGTTCTAATGGTGCCCTCCCCAGCCACAGTTCAATGATCACATTTTGGGCACTTGGCAACTGGTCCACATTTATGACCCTTTGCAGTATAGCACAATTTTCAGCATTTTTTTTGTCAGAAACTGGCATTTACTTCTGGTTTCTGGCAAAAAATGCCCATTAGCTAAATTGGGTTCATTTAACAAATCACATTGTTCGCTACAAAAAAGGTTGTAAAATTGGGCAGTCCCATGGCAACTCATTTAATTAATGCCATGATTTACTACTGTGGTAAACTGATGATTACCTGTGTATGGAAAATGATTTCATCCCTCAATACTAACACAATACTTTGAATAACAATTCTCAGTCTTCCATTTAAATTTCAGTAGATGAGTACAGGATGTTTTAGATTATAGTAGTAAGTGTGTCTATAGAATGCCCTTTCATGTAAGTATTAGATCATTTCACTTCTGTTGATATAAAAATTCTTTTTAAAAAAGAATTTTAATGGGAATCCATTAAAATATTTAATATTTCCAAAACAGAAAGGGACAGTAATAACATTTCTATTATTATACTGTAAGCCACCCAAAGTAATTGGATACAATATGGCCAGCAAATAAAATTTACATATAAATAAATAAATAATTTTCAGTCATAGCCAATATTTAAATTATAGCATCATCTAACACCAAAACTTGTATGGGTAGAATTCTGTAGTCAGATGTTGAATTACCTAGTCCAGTGATGGCTAACCTTTTCGTTAATGCATGCCAAAAGACCGTGCACGCACACCCATAATGCAACGTATGCATGACAACCCCAAACCCAACCCCTGTGCATGCGCACATGACCCCTGCGTGCACTCTATCCCCCACACATGCGTGTGTGGCCTCCTGTGGCCCCTGCACATGTGGGTGTGACCCCCCCCGCAGCTGCCCGGCCGCTGTGCATGCGCATGCAACCCCTCTGCACTCCCCCCATGCATGCACACATGACCTCCTGTGCTCCTCCTGGCTTTTGCATGTGCACGCATCTCCCATATGCAGCCTGTCCCTGTGCATGCACGGCAGAGACCCAAAAACCAACTGGCCAGTGGGAGCCGTACGCATGCACGGTGGAGCTGAGATGGGGCAACAGCCTGCATGCCCGGAAAGCGGGCTCTGCGTTTCACCTATGGCATGTGTACCATAGGTTCACCATCACGGGCCTACTCAGCATGGCCAGTGATGTGAGATGCTTCCATTTTATACAAAAATCTTAGAAGAAAACTTCCCAATAAATAAAACAATATAAGTGTCAAGGTTCCAAGTAGCATCCAAAAGTAAATCAGAGTCCAAGGCAAAGTATTGCTTGAAGTTCCAATTTGGTGGTACATCTGGGAAAACCCGAATCTGAAAGCTTCCCAATTTTCCCCACCCAGAAGGATGTTCAAGATCTTGCCCCCCCACACCCACAAATCCATCACATGGTCCAATCTTCCACTGCCATGCTGGCAGCTTCCACCCATCCAGTTCCGGTCAGGTGCAGAGGTGCAAAGACAAAGGATGACCTTGGTTTTCTAGAAAGAATTTTGTTATGGCTACATAGCATTTCACTCCTGCAATCCCAGCTTCCTTTTTCCCACACTAGAAAATGCATAGTAGAATCATAGAAAATATGGCAGGCCAAAGATCCAAAAGAAAATAATAATAATAATATGTGTTTAGCTAAAATCTGTTAAATTGAATTTATGAAGTCCTGCTTTTCAAAATAGGTACAGGAGCGTGTTAAAACACTTTGAATTATAGAACTTACCTCAAAAAGATGCTGATGGGATAAATTACTGCGGGGATTAAGCTCAAAGATGAGAACATGATTCACTCCAGCTTGCCTCCAGCCATATGTGTTAATGCCAAGGAGAAAAAGGAATTCTATCAGAAGAAAGCCCCCTCGATAGATTCTTATCAGTGGCCACACATTTGATGCATCCATTTTAAACACACCTATCAAGTAAAAGATGCAAATTAAACATATACAAAATGAACAACCTAGGAGAGATAACTAAGCAACTCTTTCTTTATAATAAAGGTGGTGCAGTGGTTAGGGTGCAGTACTGCAGGCCACTTCAGCTGACTGCTATCTGCAGTTCGGCGGTTCAAATCTCACCGGCTCAAGGTTGACTCAGCCTTCCATCTTTCCGAGGTGGGTGAAATGAGGACCCAGACTGTGGGGGCGATATGCTGACTCTGTAAACCGCTTAGAGAGGGCTGAAAGCCCTATGAAGCGGTATATAAGTCTAACTGCTATTGCTATTGCTAAAGGACATATTATTCTCTCTGAATTTAAAATTCTGCAATAAATGATATCTAAAAGGCACACTTAATTTCAGCAGTTATGTTCCCTCCTTAATGATCAGGACAGAGTCGGCTGATTCTCCACATCTGATGAACTACACTTCTCAGCAGGCTGGCCTAACCTGTGATGAACGCTGGGAATTATATTTCAGTAATATGTAGAAAGTTTCAGCAGGTAGCAACAGTGGGCTGATCTTGTCTGAATTTAGAAGGTAAATAGGAGCAGGCCTTTGTGCCATGATGGGAAATCACCAGGGAACACCAGTGTAACAGTAATAGCAATAATGTCCATATTGTTGGAAGAAATTAGCATAGTTCTGTCTGTGATTGTGCTTGAAGTCCTAACTTTACCTTGTGATGCACTTTTTACCTAGGTGCACATAGAGCAAGTTTCCTTATCCCGATCGAAACTTGAAAGTGACTCAGACATGACTCTTCCGTTTTCATTTTACTACAATATATGCAATATAGTCCTAGCTGCCTTGCATAAACAAAATGCTTTATTATGGCTATTTCAATGCAGCTGCCAGCATCAGCACAAGGATATAAAAGTTATTTCTCTTTGACGTTCCCTCGCAGTCGACACTAAGAAGAATTTAACCTTTGAGACAGACATTCCATACAACCCACATCATTAGTTGCTACAGATATAGGCTATCCACTTTTATAGCCAACCAAGATAATTCCTATTACTATCTTATGGCAGTAAATCAAAGCTTGTTTATTTATATTCCACCTTTATTATTTTGATAAATAACTCAAGGCAGCAAACATACTTAATGCTCGTTCACCTCCTATTTTCCTCACAACAACAAATATGTGAGGTAGATTGGGCGGAGAGTGACTGGTCCAAAGTCATCCAGCTGACTTTCATGCCTAAGGTGGGACTACAATTCACATCTCCCAGTTTCTAACTTGATGCCTTAAACAGTAAACCAAATTGGCTCTCAATATGCATTTCTACCTAATAATCTGTTTTCTTTGATGACCTCAACTTGTGACATTATAAGAGAGAAAACTGTTTGCTCCTTTTTCTTTATACCATTTATGTATTTACTTATTTATTTATCACCATATCCCATACGGACTCCCAGTTTCTAACTTGATGCCTTAAACAGTAAACCAAATTGGCTCTCAATATGCATTTCTACCTAATAATCTGTTTTCTTTGATGGCCTCAAGTTGTGACATTATAAGAGGGAAAACTGTTTGCTCCTTTTTCTTTATACCATTTATGTATTTACTTATTTATTTATCACCGTATCCCATACGGACTCATTGCCATCAATAACAGCAGCAAAACTACTTTATTTAAAAATAATACACACGCTGAGGTTTATAGCTAAATGCCCTTAATTTATTTAGTTAACATATCAATAATTTGATTACAAAACTATAGCATACAAAGTGATTTAGTGATTGATTGCAGTTTTTTTTCTAGCTGAAGGATACTACTAGGCGAAGTCTGTACTTAAAGTAAAGCAAATGCAACAATACAGGAGGGACAAGTGATAATGTGAATTTATTTGGACAAAAAAGGTTTAAAAAGAGCATGATCTCAGAAAAAATTAAGAATTTTTTTTAAAAAAATCAAAGAACAAGCACATAGCAAGTAAACTAAGGCAAAATATTTAGGGTAAGTTAAAATGATATTCTGGCAAGAGATTGTTCTGGTTTTGTCAGCTGGCAGTGACTATGTATTTTATAGTTCCTGAAATATCTGAAATAAAGATATAATAAATAACTTGATAATTGCCCTAGATTGTCTTGGCAGTTTTGAACAATTTCCAGGAAATCATGTGACAATGTGGAGCATGTTATGATGGCTCTAATTCCTATCACTAGCAGTCATCGTGGTCCATAGCAAGGGGTTATAAAAAGTCACAAAACATCTAGAGCTGTGATGGCGAACCTATGACACGCGTACCAAAGGTGCAAATGTGTGGGGGCGGGGGATGCAGGGGGGATGCACACGCATGTGTGGGGCGTGTCCGGGGGGTGCACTGTATTTTGGGTGTTTGGGTACGCACATGCGCATTCACACACGCACACGCTTTGGGCACTCAGTCCGGAAAAGGTCACTAGAGGATGCCAGGAGTTTAATTTTTAAAACTTTGCTTATAACTGCCACACACATCTTCCCAGAAATAGTATTCTGTACCTTCGATGTGATAATAAAAGGATAGTAGAGTATGCCTAATGAAGCTACTCTTGGAGATTTGTTTTTTTAATTTATTTAAACTCTAATTATTCTAGTCGGGGATGTCAAACTCATAGCCCGTCAGCCGGATTTGTCATGCGCTGGCCATGCCCACCCATTTTAGAGAAGAGAAAAAGTTGTGATATGTTCCATGACAACGTGATGCTGCGAGTTTGACACCCATTGATTCATTTAAGCTATTTTATTTTCCTTTTCTATCTTATCTATTCTTTGTAATAGAGCTTATCAAAACTTTACTTCTGAACAAGCACTCACATGATTGTTATCTAATGGTAAGAACCACAGAGATTTTGTTCAGAACTAAATCATGCAAGGCAACTTCCCCTATTTCCTTATTTGGTTTCCAAGAGGAAGTAAAAGAAATTCTACTGCTATTTCTCTTTATAAGCTTTGATTTCTCCATGAGCCCCTGAAAAACAGTCTTTATACACTTCTCTGTTTTTAAAAAAAGCAGGTATAAGTGAGAAGATTGCTAAACAGTTGAATTAATTAGTGCCATTGTAGATTTCTCATGACTGGCATAAGTTATCCCTTGAACCATTTAATACTACTTCAGTCAGAAAATTTTAAACAGTAGTAAAAAGTAATTGAACGTCTGTATATTTTAAGATCTACATTGCCAACTATATTAAGACTCCATAAGAGATAAATGAACATAATTCCAGTCTTGGCAAGGTAAGGAATATTTAGAATATGCAGCATGGGTACTGTATGTATGGTGATGATTATAAATTAGAAAAAACAAAAGAACTGAGAACACTTCAAATTCTCTTCTAATGACTCTCTTTCAGCTTTTCAAATACAGTGGCAGACATAAGCAGCAATTTGGCAGTAGGAATACAGTATACAGTATCTTCTTTCAATTCTACCAAAATATAGAAGGTAATCTCATGATAGAAAAATAAATCAAGAGACTAAAAAAGACAGTGTAAAATAGATAATTTCAAATATTTTAAAATATGAGTACCAAGTTGTGGCACAGACAAAATTCTTATATATCTTATGTGATTATGATTTAGACTAGATTATCAAAAAAATCAAAAGGAAAGCATTCTGTCCCAAATCCTACATGGTGGCATCAGCATCTAATGGGAACAATGACACACACAAGAAATGGGAAACAAATGGGAAATGTCCAAAGATATATAACATAGTCACATCTGATTTCAAAATGGGAACAAGATCCCTATGAGATTAATAATAAGACAGTCAATAAATCTAAATGCTTGGTATTAATTTGAAACTGCTAGAATGCATATCTTTGCAATGGGGGTTGGGGATCAGCCACTAAGGATGCCAGCGTATTTAATAAGCAGAACCAAAAAAAGCTATAAAGATCCAGAAGTATTGTTTTGTAAAATGGACATCTTGCTAAAATGAAGAGAGAGAAGTGGAATATATGATCTAGTCAATAGTAAGACAAGATGTGAATAAAGGAAAAAAATATGCATGCTTCAAAACTGATTCAGAAGAAGTGCTTCAAGATCTTAGGCAGTATGTATCTGCTATTCATTAAAACAGCGCATTAGCTTGGGAAAAAGATGTGAATTTTTTAACAGTTTATTAATTTTAATGAGTAGATCCTTTAAAGGAGCAGCATCTTGTCAAATCCTGAACAACAGAGAGGTCATGGATTTATCAATGGTTTTAAACACTTCCCCAGAAACATTTTCAAGGCATGCACAACCCTTAAAAAGTTTTCTCTAGATATCAGATGCAGGAAACTAGCAACTACTTTGACAAGTTAAAGAATGAAAATCTACTGAAGAAGAGTCATTGCAGAGAACATGTTTCAGATGGATTCAGCAGATTTTAAACTAAAAACAAATAACCTAAAATAACTCCTCCCTCCCACCCACCCAACAGATCTATATCCACTTCTCTTTTATCATTGTCTTGCCTCCTCTGTGCCCCAGATATCAAAATAGTATTTAAAATGTACATTATCTGGGGTTTGGGGGTCATAGTAAACATTAATCATTTAAAACCAGGCAGCCCATTCTGGATTTGTAGGCAATTTGTAAATAAAAATCAGGAGGCAGAAACCATAACCAGGACAGTCTTTGCTAAGCATTGGCTGATACAATAGCTGTGTTCTGTTCTGGATTATGAAATTGACTTACACTCTTTTCTATCTTTTGGGTAGCTACAAACTAATGGGACTGCCCTGAAAAAAAGCCTCATCTGCTGAAAAATGCAGTTGATCAATTGCTAATGGACAAGATCAGTTATAGCTGGATAACGCATATACTGTATTGAGGGATATCTCCATTGGCCTCAAGTTCAATTCAAGATCTGGTTATTACCTATAGCAACTCTTATTGGTTGGCCCTTGCTACTTCTGGGATCATCTGTTTAAAGCCAAATCTGCCCGTATAGATTGATCAGAGAGAACATGTTGTGAATCTTTTCATGAGATATTAAGGGGTATAGAAGCAGATATTGTCAACCCCCCCCCCCCCCGAATAGGAGGGTTGACACCTAGTTAATATCAAGAAAGGTGGTCATTTGTAGAGAAGGGGGTGCCCTCTAATTGGGAATTTCTGTCTAGGACAAGGGTCCCCAACCTGTGGGCTATGGCCCACTACCCGGCTGTGGTCTATTAGCAATCAGGATGCATGACTGGTAGGCCGGCACACACACGGGTGCATGTGCAGCCCCATTTGTGTGAGGGGCGGGCACATGCACTCTCCACTCACACAAATAAAGCTGTGTGCACGCACGTCCCTGCCCCTCACACAAAACCATCTCCTCTCCACCCCTCCTGCCCATGCTGTGCTAGTCCAGAAAAGTTGAGGAACAGTGGTCTAAGACATGTCCAGTTTTAACACAGTTCATAGCAATAGCAATAGCAGTTAGACTTATATACCGCTTCATAGGGCTTTCAGCCCTCTCTAAGCGGTTTACAGAGTCAGCATATCGCCCCCACAGTCTGGGTCCTCATTTCACCCACCTCAGAAGGATGGAAGGCTGAGTCAACCTTGAGCCGGTGAGATTAGAACCACTGAACTGCAGATAACAGTCAGCTGAAGTGGCCTGCAGTACTGCACTCTTAACCACTGCGCCACCTGGGCTCTGAACGAATGATGCTTTTATACTTTCCTAATGCTATCTGTAGATATTACATTTTTATATATTGTTTTAAGTTTTTTTGTTTTAAGGTTTTTTTTTTTGGTTTTTTTATAAGCTTGAATGAATTCATTGCTTTATAATTTTATAAGCAGGTTAAAAATCAATAGTATTTTTAGGCGGACAAGTATTTTCCATTTCTAACTACCTTCCATCTCCTTTGTTTGTTGCTAAGATTTATACTCCAGGAAGTCTTACTAATAAGACCTAGCAACAGTTTCCAATTAGATGATAAGATTTCCGGCTATTTGCCAAATTTAAGTCTGTGAAGAAAAACAGGACTATCTTGAATTCAATGAAATAGACTTTGACACTCCTGGTCTAAAGGCTTCCCTTCTCACTCCTTTCTATCACCTTCTGTTAATGCTAGGTGGTTTTTTTTAAAAATTAGTTTGTCTACAAAAATGTTACTCTTTCCATCTTTCCATGTGAAATTTTGCATAGTAGATCAAAACAAGAAAAGAACAGAGAAATATCTTAAGAACAGTAGGCTGTCCTGTTATCTGCTTTGATTTGCGAAGTTACTAAAGTAAATGCTTTTACTATATGATCTCAAACATCTGAATGCAAATATTTGTTTTAGATTAACAAGATTAACTTCTAAGATATTGCTGAAGATCTGATTCAGGGAGATTCACATTGCTGAATTATTATTCCATTGTTTCATAACTACGTTTTGTAAAAAGCTACATGTGGATGTCTCCTGGATTTGTTTTAACCATATGAAAACCAGATAATTGTGGAGTCTCACATAAATTACGTCCACTTATTTCAATACTAGTTATTTTGTTTTGTGTCATTTTTGTAATATGTCTATGACCGTAGCCCTGATTGTATGGATCTTAGCCCCATAGATTTTAAATAGAGCAAACAAAATTTGGCAACACACTTTACCCCAAGGAATGAAATAGCTTGTTGTTTGGCAAATTAGTATGAATAATGTTCACTAACTTTACACATATTTATACATAACATATATTACATGCATTTTACATACCGGCAAAATATCAATCATTTTTTAATATTATTTAATTCTAATCAATATTACTGTCCACCATTACTTTGTTGAATTGAGAGTTTACTGTACCATTACGCTGGATTGATCCAAAGGCCACTCCCAATGCACTATTTACAACCAAAATTTACAAAGCTGTTTAGGAATCAGATTATGCTACAACATTGCAACCCTCATTTATACTACAATATGCTCTCAGCCATCAAAAGACTTGTGTTTTTCCACTTTTAAATTAGCAATTGAATACAAACACACAGATGGTTCTAAGGACATCCAGAATTCAAATAAGCAAATGACGCTAGTTTGAAAAGAAAAAATTAAAAAACATTGTAAAAGCCCATTTGCAGAGAGGAAATTGAAGATGTGATATTTGAAAAACGGAATTATTACTTTAGGAAAACTATACTGAACATCCAATTCCTTTCCTTTTTTAAAATATTACTTTTCTAATTATTCTCTAATGATAAAATTTTTATATATTGCATTAAAAACTACATTAGCAGGCTTTGTAAAGTTCATGTTCTCAATACAGTGGTAATATATGGAGTGACAGTTTCATATTGAAACCCAGGAGCAAGCCCATTCTGTTACTCCACAGCTCAATGGCATCAGAAAGCTTTACCCCTTACATTTTTGAGAGAAAGGTTTTCTTTTTTTTAATGCACTTTAGTTTAATAATTTGCACAAGTGATTGATGGAGGCAGGAATTTCTTACCCTACGGGAAAAAATACTAATATACTCTTTCTTCTTGCCTGTTCCTTCTCCACTCCTTATGGCTGATTTCTGTATTGATCCCTTTATCTGTATCTGCAGGACTGCAGATTACAGTCCACTAGACCGATTAGATCCCACAGACTAGGCCTCCTCCGAATTCCATCCGCCGGCCAGTGTCGACTGGCGACTACCAGGAGGAGAGCCTTCTCTGTGGCTGCTCCGACCCTCTGGAACGAACTCCCCGTGGAGATTCGAACCCTCACCACCCTCCAGGCCTTCCGCAAAGCCCTTAAAACCTGGCTGTTCCGACAGGCCTGGGGCTAAAGAGCTGTTGCCCCCGTCTCGAATGGTATGACTGTTGTGAGTTTTAAATTATATATTGTTATGCTTGCTGTTTTTTTAAATTTTTGTCTGTATCCCCCTTCCTTGGTTCGAGTTGTGAGCCGCCCTGAGTCCCCTTCGGGGGAAAAGGGCGGCATATAAATATAATAAACTGAACTGAACTAAACTGCTGCTAACCTGTGAGTTAGCTTTGTGCAAAAAGTGTTCTGTCACTCCTCAGCAGCCCTGTCTCCTCTATTGCCTGGGCTATATAACCTGTGCAGGAGGCCCTATCTACCATTCCACCTTTTGTGCTGCCTCTTAATGATGTCAGTGCAAAGCATGTGTTTGTTTGTTTGTTTGTAGTTTATTTATAGGCCGCCCTTTTCCCTGAGGGGACTCAGGGCGGCTTACAATCAAAAAAAGGAAGGGGAGTGTAGGACAATACAAAAAAAGAAATGTGCACAAAGTAAATTAGACAATAAAACTCAACATTCACTCAGCATTCGGGAGGGGCGAAATAAGATTATCCCCAGGCCTGACGGGTTAGCCAGTTCTTGAGGGCTGTACAGAAGGCCTGGACGGTGGTGAGGGTACGAATCTCCACGGGGAGATTGTTCCATAGTGTCGGAGCCGCAACAGAGAAGGCTCTCCTCCGAGTAGTCGCCAGTCGGCACTGACTGGCGGATGGAATACGGAGGAGGCCAACTCTATGCGATCTGATGGGACGCAGGGAGGTAATTGGCAGAAGGCGGTCTCTCAAATAGCCAGATCCACTACCATGGAGCGCTTTATAGGTGGTGAGTAAGACCTTGAAGTGCACCCGGAGACCAACAGGTAGCCAGTGCAGCTCACGTGGAAGACATAGGAAGGGGCAGAGGAACATGGGTTACTCTTTTGTCGTCATTGTCATCCCCGCAACATTGTGGTTTCCAGCCTATTTAGGGAGTACAAGTTGAATTAATCTGCTACCCCCTCCCTCTTTTCATTAATGTAACTTCTAAAACATCCATCTGGCACCCACCTGTCATGTCTTTGGCAATGCACAACTTGCACACCTGCTTGGAGCAAACCTGCCTATATCCTATCTCTTCCTCTGTTTGTGTCTGCCTTCTTTACCTCTGTGACTGCTTTCTTAGAGGAGGCCTGCCAGTTTAATGCAAAAATAATACCGAACGCAAAAGCAGTGGCAGTTCCAGAGGGCATTTTTAAAAACACATTATGTTTTCTTTTCAAAGGAGAAATAATCATGCCTGGAGGGCCCTAGACTTCTATGCAAAGCTCTAATCATCTGACAAGATGAAGAGAGGCGATGAGAAGGGAGAATGAGTGCTGACTTATTTTATTGTGGCCGCCATAGGAAAAAATAGCACCAAAAGCAACTTTCAGTCTGCCAGTGTTTTGCATGCTGTTTGCTGAAGCATTTAAGAACATTGAAGAAAAACTGATTCTAAGGCAAGAACTTTCCCCACTCCCTCCTCAACTCTAGTAAATAAGAACAGCTATCTTTAAAACCACATAAATAAAGGAGAGATTCCAGGAATTATGTGAAAATGAATTCAAATGAAAAATTATGATTTTATACATTGTTATACATTGTTATACATGTATAAACTTATAAGGCTCTATGGTAATTTAAACTGACATATTATGATTTAAATCTTAATTCTTAAAACTACATTCTATATTTATTTTCTGTGCAAGCCTAATCCCAACAACAATATTCACTTTACTCAGGGAGGATTGTGACATTCATTTTAAAAAGTTACAGTATTGCAAGTTTTTGAGATTTCCTGGCTTAAGGCTAGTTTACATTTGAGATTTTAAAAGCTGCTGAATATTATGATATAACTCAAGCTTCATTGTTTCTACAGGAACTGGGAAAAAAGTTTATTCAAAATATTATTGTGAGCTTAATACCTTTATTTACAGTAGATATTGAAGTAACTTGATTTAAAACTAATCCTATTGTAACCTTAAAACTACACACACACACACAAACAAACACACTCCTGAAACCAAGTCAAGTTTACTTATTGAAAACTAACCTGAAAGAATGAGGGTGATATTTAGCACAATGAATATTCCACAGAACAATCCGAC
The DNA here is from genome assembly GCF_051295495.1 of Thamnophis sirtalis. NCBI lineage: Eukaryota > Metazoa > Chordata > Lepidosauria > Squamata > Natricidae > Thamnophis > Thamnophis sirtalis. The sequence goes on along the minus strand of NW_028261392.1, from coordinate 61,107,830 downwards.
CCTAAAAGTTGTCCATGCTGGTGCAGGCTGTAGAGAGAACAGAACAGTTTTGATCTTAAATATCTAAGATTTTAAAAGATTGTACTGATATTATCAAACTTACTGACGTATCAGTTTGCAGGCAAACCAATGATTGAATTCCTTTCTGCAAACTGAATTCATTTATGTAGCTGCTGTGCTTATTAATGAAAGTTAATCTTAGACCTAAGCTATATATGGTGAAGATATGCGTCTAAATCTCCCGAATCTTACTTATACTCAAAAGGACGACTATCCTGCTGGCAAAGAAATATTGAGGAAGGAGATGCAGGAGTTTAATGCTTTCCTTCCACTGTAATTTTCTCTTAAGGTTTGTGTCTGAGCTGCTGCTTGTTCCGGTGAGAGAGAAAAATGCAATTATCCGAGCAAACGGCAACATTTTTATGGATGAAAACAAGTCCAATTTAGGGAGACATACTGAAGTCTTTACAAATACTTTTATACTTGTTTTATACTTTTAGAGCAAGCTGTTTACTTGCTCTAAAGTACAAATAAATATTGAGAAGATTGAGTTTATAATTTTGCTTTGTAAACACTGCATAGCTATTATATATGGAGATAAGCAGCAATACATTAATAATGGTCAAAAGGGGGCTTTCATAACACCAGGGAGGGAATTAAATAGTTCAAGACATTGTCAGGTTATGTGGGCCCTAGCACAGTCCTAGTTATACCCCATTATTACTAATAAGAATATAGTTATTGTTCGTTGCTATTTATTTATATCCTGTCTGTACCTTTTTTAAAAAAATAAACAAGTCATGGTGGCAAATATATCTAATACTCCTTCCCCTTCCTACAGTCCACGCAACAGCCCTATGAAGTGAATTGGGCTGAGAAAGAGTAACGGGCCTAAAGCCACTCAGTCAGGTTTCATGTCTAAGATGGGACTAGAACTCAAGAGTCTCCTGGTTTTTAGCCTGGTCCCTTAATCCACTAGACCAGGGTTGTCAAACTCGTGTCGTCACGGTGGCGTCACGTGACACATGGGGGACTCTTTTCCCCTTCACTAAACTGGACTGAGGCAGGGCCAGCAAGTAACGCATCTGACCCATGGGCCGCGAGTTTGACACCACTGCATTAGACCAAGTGGACTATAACTATACTATACTATATACTATACTATACTGCTGTGGCTCGGCAGGAGCCTTTGGAGCTGCTATCAGATTCTGAAAGCGAGGGGCCCTATGAGTCAGGCCTGGAGGAGGAGGAGGGCCCTGGACAGGGTTCTGACTCCGAGCAGGGCTCAGAGAGACTAGTTGGTCCCCCAGGTAATGACTGAGCCTTGGATCAGTGGGGAGGAGACAAGAGAGGCTGACACAGAAACCTCCTGTGAGTTGTTTCGGGATGCACACACAAGAAGGGCTGACCGACCTAAGGAACAATTGAGGACTCACAGGAGATGATAACGAGCAGCTGTTGCTCGTTAGGATCTCCTCCTGCAGATAAGAGAGACTGATGGTGCCACGCCCTGGTTGCAGAAGTCAACGTTCCCCATTTGCATGCAACCTTCGAGAAAAGCACTTGGATAAGTGACTTGATTTATATAATCCTGTTTTGTAGTAGTTTATGAGTGAGGACTTTTGCCAGAGCATTTATCTGTGTTTATTTTGGGCTCGCAGCCAGCAAGAGCCGGGAATGATAAAAACATTCCTTGGAACGTTCTGTTTGGTTTCGTTTCTGAACGGGCAAGGTGGGGGTCAGAACACTATACTATATACTATATACTATAATATACTAATTATAATCAACAGTCGTTTCTTCTGTGGCAGGCTTATCCACAGAATCAGTATTGAATGGAATAAGCATTAAGTAATTACTCGGTTTTGATTGGCTTGAGGCAGGTATCATTTTTTTTAAATTCAGACATTGCTGTACACAGCATTGGATGCCAAGTATTTGGGATGATAAAGTATGACAATGATATAATGTCAAGAAACTATTTAGCTCTCATGACATGATTGTGTCAATCCTCCTACTGAAAAACTTTCTTCAATGGAGAAGCTGTCTTGCAGCTGTAAAGCTGCTAGGGCCACTGTCTAATCAAAATCAAAGCAGCAGTTAAGTGATTAAGACAATGCTTAATCACTTAAGGAAGGAAAAAGGAAGCAGTGTTGGAAAAGGAATGAAGCGCAATTGGCCTCAGCAGACATTAAAAAAATGGACTAAAAGAATATTTTGCTTCAAATGAATGACTAAGATCTCCAAGAATGACTTAGCTATATAAAACCTTCTGCTTTTCTGTTACTACTGCGGTTTTACAGAGCTCTTTGCCTACGACTTTTAATAGGAATAAACAGCAGAGGAAACTAACAAAATAATTAATTGGAAGTACAAATGAACTTTTTTTAATTCTAGCATCCTTTCTATTCTGCCATGACATATTAATGCCTTGTCTACTTCCACAATTTTTAAAATGAAAATTACAAAGAAAAAAAAGCAAAAGGTAATTCAAGATGTGAACTTGATGCCAACTCTTAAATGATGTCCATTTATCCAAGGAAATATAGTGAAGAACCTTCTTCTATTTCCATCACCTGTGCTGCCCCTAGTGGTGGGACACGTAATCGTTTCATGGCTTTCTGTCGGTCACCATCTTCCAATTCATTGGTTACCACTGTCTAAAAAAAAAAAATAGATAAAAAGCTATAACATAGTTTTTAAAAAACATGAAATAAGTGCTAAATGTTCAACTCCTTATTTAAAAATATACGGGCGGTCCTTGACGTACAATCATAGTTGGGATTGGAATTTCCATCATTAAGGAATATGGTTGTACAGCGCAATGTCATGTGACTGTTAGCCATGGCAAACTTGACAGGCCCAGCTGCCTAACTCCACACACACAGGTTGAGAAACAGAGGGTGATCCAGGTGAACAGTGTGGGGGTGCCACAAGGGTGGGGGAGGCATTGAAAGGTCTAGCACAGGCCATGCATAAGTTGGAGAGTGGGTTCTGCAATGTGTTGCAAGCGTACCTCACCTCCATCTTCCCTGAGTCTTCAAACCACCCAGTATTGGGTTGGTGTTCGGGGCTCAGGACCCCACACAGCACCCCGAGGTTTGGGGAAATGGTTAGAGTTTTAAAGGAGATTTGGGTTAATGTCAGGGTTCCAAGTAATACCCCCAACTAAAGAGGATTCCAAGGCTTGAAGTTCCTCAAAGTTCCATTTTATTAGAGATGTCATGTTGGCACATCTGGGAAAACCCAAATGTGAAAGCTTCCAGGTTTTCCCCACCCAAATGAAACTCCAAGCCCTTACCCAGCACCCACATGTCCATCCAAACCAGGCACCATCCCAACTGGAGATGCCTCCCAGTCATACCCCTCCATCCCCCCAGTCATACCCCTCCCAGATGCAGGGCAAGATGTCCTTGACTGTCTTGAGAAAGATATGTTATTATGACTATATATCTCCCATACTCCATATAGTCCCGCCTCCCATTTTCCCACAGCATTGAATGTGGCAGGCCTGAAGGCCCAATGCAGAAGATGGCTTTCAGACTTGACACTTAGGAGGCATGGGATAGAGGGTACAAATTACTTGCATGCATATGTAGGAATGCTGGGGAAAGGACATACTGAAGCTCGGGTGCTTTTTGGCGTGCACCACAGCTCTGGGGTTGCAAGAGCTGCAGCACAATGCCCAGCTACAGCAGTGTGGTTCAAAGGGGCTTCTTGGTGTTCTGCAGCTCTGGGGCTGGATGAATACCAGGCCACAGTGCAGCATGAAACCCAGCTTCAGCTCAGTCATGCAAAAGGGTTTTCTTGGGTCCTCCTACTCTGAGGTTGCAAGAAGCACAAAGCCCAGTTCCACCAGTTCCACCAGCATAGCACAAAGGGTCACTTGTCCGAGGGAAGCTGCAGCCATACTAGCCCAGTCTCAGTCACTGGCAACCTCCCCCTTTACCGTGAACTCCATGCCCTAGCTTAGCTTTGCCATCTTCTCCCTCCTTCTGCCAATGAAGCGTACCTGGTCAAGGCAGCTGCTGGCCACACCTTCTCCAGGTATCACTAAGAAACTGCCATGCATGGCCTGGGGGGAAAACCCTCATGCAACTAGCAGTTGCCTTCAAAGGGACAGACCTGGTGTGTTTGATCAGCAGCAGGAGCAAGAAGGCAAAGCTCTACTAGGACATCAAGGGCTGCAGACTGCAGGGGAATGCAAGAAAATATCAGTGGAAGAGGCAGGCATTGAGGGAAACTGAAGTGCCCCTTATGGTTGCAAGTGTGCCAAACACCCAAAGTTTGATCACGTTCAGCGGGGCTAAAACTTAGAACGTTCACAGAACAAATGGTTGTTAAGTCTATCACTACTTGACTGATACACGACTGGTATACAAATACTACTTGTATCAAAAATGACTTTACTTAGTAGGATTTTAATTTCTACAAAATCATAAACCTGCCATATTAGCACTGAAACAACCTGGCTCCCAAATACACACTGGAATCGGTTGATTTGAGTGTTTCCTGGGAGATTTTATTTCTAGATGGAAACATAAGTAGTGGTAGTAGTACTGCTCTAGACCAGTGTTTCTCAACCTTAGCAACTTGAAGATGTCTGGACTTCAACTCCCAGAATTCCCCAGCCAGCGAATGCTGGCTGGGGAATTCTGGGAGTTGAAGTCCGGACATCTTCAAGTTGCCAAGGTTGAGAAACACTGCTCTAGACAGTTCATTTCTAGAAATAATGTTAACATGAACCAATACTGGCCCGTTTTGGAAGAGGAGATTCTAGAACCATCCCTTACGTAGTAGGCTATACCTCTGTTTCAGAGATGAGCTGATTGATTTTCTTGCAAGTATAGAAAGGAGCCACTTCAACATGAGCCACCCTCCAATCAGCTCCTCGTGGTGTCTCCAGGATCTTATCATGTTTCTTCAAAATCTTACGGAATCCTGTGAAATTTAGATTCTAAAGATAAAGATAAAACACAACCATGTTACTTGCTTGGTTTCTGCGCATATTACCCTTTTGTTTGATATCAGGGAATGGGGAAGGGAAATAAATCACCTAGAGGAAGAAACTATAAAATCTTTTCCTTCTTTAAGAGGAACATATTTTGCATTTTTCTATCCATAATAAAGCTAGTCTTTTTTTTCTTTAAAATTAACAAAAAATTACCGTATTTTTCAGAGTATAAGACGGACCTTTTTCCCTCAAAAAAGAGGTTGAAAATCTGTGTGTGTCTTATACACTGAAATCAGCATTTTTTGCCTCCCAAAGCCCCCCCCCTTCACCAAAATGGCCGCGCATAGCTTTTAGGAGGCTTTCAGAGAGCTTCTGGGGGCTGGGGAGGGCAGAAATGAGTGAAAAATTGGCCGGTTTTTTACCCAATTTTGCTTCCCCAGGAATACTCTATAAGCCTCCTAAAGGCTGTGCATGCAAAACAATTGGGCCGTTTTTGCGAAAAACTGGCCTTTTTTTGCTCATTTTGGGAGGTACCCCCCAGGAGCACTCTTCAAGCTCCCTAAAGGCTATTCATGCCTTTTTAAAAAAAAAAAACCTGGGCCCATTTTAGTAAAAAATGGGCCTTTTTGGGAGGTTTGCAGAGTGCAACCCCCCCCTTTTTATTTGCCTCTTCAAAACCATGGTGCATCTTATAATCCGAAAAATATGGTAAACCCAGCTAAATCATATATTCCCTCATAAAAGATTGCTGTTATAGGAGTAACCTTTTGTAAATTGCATGTTTAAATTAAAATGCCAGAGCTAAAGTCTGCTTGTAATCCACATTGTTGTCCTTCAGTTTTGTACATAATCATGCATAAAATTGATTGTAATCACTAATAGCAACTCCAGACTTCATACAGACAAAAACGGAGGATTAGAAACAAATCGACATTCCCAATTCACTGACTGCTGAACACATTTTTGAACACCTGGCATATAAAGTGCTGTTTATTGAGAATAATTATTGGAGAAATTGAATATTTAAAGAAGAAAGTTGTTGGGTTATCAGAAAAAAGCAAATAAAGAATTAAAAATTAAGGATATGGAAGTCTTCACTTGTTTTTAACTCATACATGGGACAGTAAAAGCACTGTTGTTATTTTAAGCCTATGGCACATTATATTACATTTAATCACCAGGTACATGGAAAAGTGTGATTTATTTTAAAGGTGTAATTTATTTTAAACGTAACACTGAGTATATGATTGCTTATTTGTATTTCTTTTAATTTTAAAAAACAGTGCAATTGCATTTAAGAAATAATGCAATAAACTCAATAGTTTGTGGCAGCATATACATAGTAACAATAAAACTATATCACTGTATCATTATTATAGGTTAATATATAAGCTAAAAAAGAAAGCTAACCTGTTATAGATACAAAACTTTATAGTAAGATAAAATATATATTCAAAATCAATCTATTTTTTTTTCAAAAAGAAAAAGGGGGAAATCATATAAAATAGGAGGGAAAAGCTTCCTTATAAACTGAACATCCAAAAGATAATAATTCTTGGAAAACGATCTCATTTAGGCTAGTTGGTAATTTCATTTTCAACTCTGAAACAAAACAAAGAAAAGAACCAAAGAAAATATAGTGCCTATGGGAAGAGTTACAGCAGCTCTCCTGAAATTATTTTCAATTAAATCGTGCCTGGAGTGATTTCATAATCGAACTCAGTAGGATAGAAAAGCAAGGAAACAATTTGGAGATGGGAAGAGGAAACTAATATATTAATGATATATATTATCTTTAATAAGAAATTTTAATTATTCTCTCTTGAAGAAACCTAGCAATCTCCCATGAGAGCTATATCTCGTTCAACAAGCCTAAATGAAAAAAATAAAATGAAGTGACAATTTCAGGCTTAGGTTTTTATTTCTGGGTTGAATAACTTTGATTACTCTGGGAATAATTACTACTTCTGACAAATCTCAGCGACACGAAATGTTTGACAAGCCTAATACAACATCGCAGTGCTGAATTCTTGCTAGAATCTTTCTGTTCCAACTGTATATTTTGAGCAATAAGGAGTTAATCATAAAAAATATTAAACTGTGGGGGATTGAGTGAGAAGAGAAATGAAAAAGATTACTGCTTTCCAAACGATCCATGTCATGTTACCAGAGATAAAAGATCCCAGAGCTTCTCCTCAACTCTCTCTCTCTCTCTCCCCAGAATATTTATATGGACACTGATTATTCCCCCCCCCCATTTTTGTCAAATAAAGAAACTAACTACAGGCAGTCCTCGATTTACGACAATTGAGCCCCAAATTTATGTTGCTAAGTGAAACAATTGTTAAGTGAGTTTTGCCTCATTTTGACCTATCTTGACACCGTTGTTAAATGATTCTGGCTTCCCCATTGACTTTGCTTGTCAGAAGGTCATAAAAGATGATCCCATGACCCTGGGACAATACGGAACCCTGCAAATGTCATAAATATGAACCAGCTGCCAAGCGCCTGAATTTTGATCATGTGACCATGGAGATGCTGCAATGGTCGTTAGTGTGAAAAACGGTCATAGGACACTTTTTAGTGCCGTTGTAACGTCAAACAGTCACTAAATGAATGGTTGTAAGTCAAGGACTACCTGTAGGGCTAGAGAATAAAGGACAAATTAACTAGTTATATTAATGATGATCTATTGATAGCAAGCCAATCTCTTTAGTTCAAAGAAATTTTTAGCATGCACTAAGGGACCATAAGTAACATTGTTAGGAAGAGGTATTCCGTTATCTGCAAGATGATTTTCACACGCATTATAACTGAGCTCAATGTTTTTGTGTCAATGCACCGGTTGCCATATTCTACATCTGAATGTGGAAACCTGTGGCCAACAAGGTGCATCTACCCTTAACATGTTTTGTATTACTCCAGATAGCCACTGCAAAATTAGCCTAATACCTAGTTTTTCAAATGTTGGTGGGAAACAAAAAGATTTTGCTAGTCATTATCCAGCCTTCTTGGTGCACCTTGAGCGCTCCCGGCTACCATAGATGGTTGTCAGTCACGCGCTCACCCACGTGCTCCTATTCAAGATGGTGGCCGCCAGCCTGCGACCCGAGCCTCTCTGAAGCTGGAGAGCGCTGGGGCGATCCCCTGTGGATCCCCAGTCCTCCGGAGTCCTAATCGGCGTCTGCAGTCCAAAGGTCTCTCCACGCACTCCGATCGGTGCAGAGGCTTCCTCCCCTCTTACGCGACCGTCCGGCCGCTTGGGAAGCGCGCGCGTGCTAGCAGGGCTGCAAGGCCTTCGCTAGCAGCGCTGAGCACGTTGGAGGAGAGATGGAGCGCTGGAAGCTTCTTGGTGAGAGAAAAAATGCTAGAGGAAAAAAAAACTTACACTAAAAAAACCCCTAGACTTCCAAGTGAGGGAGAGTCAGGAAAACACTCCTTCTGGGCTGGAGTCTGAGGTTAATCTGGGAGAGCAGAAGGCGGATCAGAGGTGTGGCCTCAAAAAATTATCCTCAGACTCCAGGGCAAAAGGGCTGGGTTAATACCCATCTGTTACTCCTCCCACACCTCACTCTGGAAACACAAAAAGATTTTGCTAGTCATTAGATAAATTTAAACCAGAAAAGTGAAATTTTTTCTGAACTGATCTAAAGGGTGAAAGGGTATCTGGGAAATTAATTGTGGGCCCAAGCTCTTTTTATATGAAAACTGTATCTCAGTCATAACCATACAAGCCATATAAGTATCTGCGCTAATTGAATCTTAACCAATAGCTATATGATTGACCAGATAAAGGCAATCTGGTTGCAAATCTCTCACTAATCAAGATTAATCCCATCTTAATCACTTGAAACATCCTTTAATGATATGATCAATACCTGATAATTCTGCAGTAAGATGAGGCTGAGGTAGAACTCGCTGAAGGCCAGTTTCAGGTCTTTGATGTTCCTATGATGAACACGTTCCTCATGAGACAGATGGAAGACTGGCTTTCTACGTTGCCGCAGGGTAGTAACACCACTGGTTTCCTTTTGTGCATCCAAAGTTGATTGCAATTCATTCTGTAGTGTAGCAAATCTGCGCTGAGCTTCGGCCAGTTTTTCTATGGAATGAAAATAGAGAATATGTTTATATATTATATTAAGTAAGCGCAACGCAAATAACACCAATCATGTTGCGCTTCTCCCGAAGGAGCAGGTCAGCAGCTAGTATTTTATAGCACAGATGGATGCTGAAATAAAGAAAACCCAGCTGTCATTTGATGGGGTTGTTTCCTCTACAAGGTGATGTTGGGGAGAGTGTAGTTCATTTAACTACAATAGCAATAGCAGTTAGACTTATATACCGTTTCATAGGGCTTTCAGCCCTCTCTAAGCGGTTTACAGAGTCAGCATATCGCCCCCACAGTCCGGGTCCTCATTTTACCCACCACGGAAGGATGGAAGGCTGAGTCAACCCTGAGCCGGTGAGATTTGAACCGCCGAACTGCAGTCAGCTGAAGTGGCCTGCAGTACTGCACCCTAACCACTGCGCCACCTCGGCACAATGTGGATGGGGATAATTAATTCATAATGAATAATGCAAGTGTGTCCAGTTAAGTATCTTATAAACATACAACTTTAAATGATATAATGAAAATATACCGTATTTTTTTTCACTATAAGACACACCGGACCATACCAGAAATTCAGTTTTATAACTAAATACGTTATAATATTACGCTTTAGGAAAATTCTGCCTAATTTGAAATATGCTTTGGTTAAATAAATTAGGATTGGGAGCTTAGTTTCTTCTGCTGTCCAAAGCTGTATATTCTTGCCTTCTTCCGGGCAGAGTAAAAGGAGCTTCTTAAATAGGGTAAGGTAAGAACTATTGCAAAATATGGTATAGCCTTGCTATGGCAATTGCCTCTTAGGAATCTGATGGACCAAATGATGTCTTACCTGAATAAAATGTGTTGATTTTGGCAAGCTCCTTCTCACAAGTTTGGAAAAACTTTTCTTCAAACTTGGCAAAATATCTCTTTACAGTATCTTCATCTGTGACTGGGGAAACAGGTAAAAAAATAGAATTTGCAAAACGATTATTGAAATCCATTCTGATATTAATCTTAGTTTTCTCAATTAATATCTATGTAATCTTTTTATCTGGAGGAAAGCCATTTCTTGGGAGTCTGTAACATAGTCAAGAAAATGAAATCATTAGACGCCTTGAAGAAAAAAAAATCCCTCAAAATTTTAATGGGTATGTCTTAGTTTTTTATAGCAATACCAGTTCGACTTATATACCGCTTCATAGGGCTTTCAGCCCTCTCTAAGCGGTTTACAGAGTCAGCATATCGCCCCCAACAACAATCCGGGTCCTCATTTTACCCACCTGGGAAGGATGGAAGGCTGAGTCAACCTTGAGCCGGTGAGATTAGAACCGCTGAACTGCAGAACTAGCAGTCAGCTGAAGTGGCCTGCAGTACTGAACTCTAACCACTGCGCCACCTCGGCTCTTTTAAAATTACAATCATTTAACAGTACCCATTAGAAATCAAGGAGCTGGTGATATAAGAATTATTGTAGGATATTTTTCTCCTTTATTTGTTTTAATAATGGAGACCAGAATACCTGTCAATAAAGGAACAAATTGCAATTTACCTCTGAGATAACCATTCTAGTAGGTGAGCATGGTATTCCTTTTCCTTTTATCCCGCAATTTATTCAGGGGGTTTTCTATTGTAATAACTATACAACTGCAAACTATGGCAGATTCAACAAGCAATTAGAACAGTACCATATCTTCTTGCTTAAACTTACAAAGCCTTTATCATTTAAGCATTTATTATACAGGGTTATTTTCATTTCTATTACTGTATTAATGCATAATATAACACATATTTTTATATGTGTGTGTTATACACACACACACAAACACACACACACAGACATTTTAAAGCTATTTTTAAGCTATTTAGGATGTGTTATACGATTTATTTTCTGGGGGAAATTTAAAAACTACACAGATCTGATCAAGTTATTACTGCAAATATCTCCTACTGCAGGAAACAAGATGTGGTCAAGCTTAAGTTTATATAATTTTTGCGATAGAGGTGTAAAACGTATTCACAGAGGAAAAACAAACTTGATTCATACTGAAATGCCCTAAATATTTTGATAAAATAGATAGTATTTAATATTTAATATTTAACTAGGACACCTTAACTAGCAAGATACAAATTTTCCTCTCTTGTAATTGAAAACAAACCTCTAAACCATGACCTCTGATTTAGTGCTACTCAATGTGCCACTGGAGGAATTTACAATTTATGTAATATAATTGATGTCTACTCAGGAGCAATGTTCCCCCTAAGCTGCGCGGCTACACGGCCACGTACGTGACAAGCAAATGCCACGCAGCAGTTTCCAACTGCCCTGCAGTGATTTTTAATGTCACAGCGTGATGTACATTTGATGGAAATCAAGCCACTGGACTCTGGACTTTAGTCTGGAGAGTGGAGACTAGATGTAGGTCGAGTGACATTAGACGAGTGTCAAATGACAAGCAGTAGGCATATTATAAATACCGTGTTTCCATGAAAATATGACCTGTCCTGAAACTAACGCCTTGCCACATTTTTCGCGTGGGCAAAAATATAAGCCCACCCCTGAAAATAAGCCCCCTGGACAACTGCCCCTCTGGCCAGGCAGAACACCGCTCATCGACCTAGCGGGATCCTGAAAGCGCCAAGCCGCGGGAGCCAGGAGGGGAAAGGCGCTCACGTTGCTTGCCGCCTTCGGGATACTGCTAGGTTGGGGTGTGGCGTTCTGCATGGCTGGAGGGGGGAGTTGCTGGCGGCTGCTCCCTTGCGAGCAGGCTCCTGAAGAGGTGGGCACAGCCTCAGGGCGAAGTAGCCATGAGATGCTCACGAGCAACCACCCGGCAAACCCCCTCTCCAGCCGGGCAGAGTGCCATTCACTGACCTAGGGGGTATCCCTAAGGCGCCAAGCCACGTGGCGCTCTGCCTGCTCCCCAGCTCCTGCAGCTTGGCACATTAGGGATACTTCCTAGGTCAGTGCATGGAGCTCTGCCCGGCTGGAGAAGGGGGTTGTGCAAGGGCCTGTTCTGCCCCCAGCAAACATGCTTCCCAGCCTCACCATGCCCTGGCCCAGCTCTCCGTGCAGAGCCAAGGCACTGCTGCTGCTGCTGCTGCCGCACTCCAAGCATAACTTCTTCTCCAGCTTCCAAACTCCAAAATTCGGCTGCCAAGTCTTCCAGCACCAGCCGTTCTGGGAGTGCGCTGTATGGTTGTGGGCCAGCTGCTGGAAAACTCTCTGTCTGGAAGATGCTTTGTCCAGAAGACTCTGTCCGGCAGCCAGCCCACCACCATACAGCACAGTCCTAGAGTGGCCGCTGCAGGAAGACTCGGCAGCCGAGTTTTGGCGTTTGGAAGCTGGAGAAGAAGTTATGCTCTGAGCGTGGCGGCGACGGCACCCTGGTTCTGCAGGGAGACCTGGGCCAGGGCATGGTGAGTCTGGGAGGCATGCTTGCTGGGGGCGGAACAGGCGCTTGCACAACCCCCTTCTCCAGCCAGGCAGAGCTCCATGCACTAACCTAGGGGGTATCCCTAACGTGCCAAGCCGCAGGAGCTGGGGAACGGGCAGAGTGCCACATGGCTTGGCGCCTTAGGGATACCCCCTAGGTCAGTGAATGGTGCTCCGCCCGGCTGGAGAGGGGGTTTGCCGAGTGGTTGCTCGTGAGCGTGGTCACCTCATGGCTGTTTCGCCCCGAGGCTGTGCCCGGCTCTTCGGGAACCCGCTCACAAGGGAGCAGCTGCCCAGCAACCACAAAACAATAAGCCCTCCCCCTATAATAAGTCCAAGGCCATATTTCATGGGGCAAAAGAAAATGTCTTATTTTCAGGGAAACACGGTATTATATAACACTTTTAATTAAGCTGGTACCTTGAATAAACATAACTTTGAGTTTCAAATAACACTGATTTCGTTGTTGTCTTGGGTGACATCTATGAAAAAAAAATTAGAGGGAACACTGCTCAGGAGTACATTCTACTGAAGTTAAAGGAACCTATTCCCAGACAAATAGTTTATAACGCTGCTGCCTAATGAATGAATAAACAATATTTCAAGGAACGATTATGCTTCCCCCTCAATTAAATGCACAGTATTTCATTTAATCATAAAATATAATAGACACCATCAATTTAATACATTATACACATCTTAAAAAGAAAACAATAAATATTTATAAGAGCAATTAGTAAGAAGTACAGTGAAATAAATAGGTAAATGTATATCTGAAATTTTCAAAGCAACGGCTCTTTAATTTTGAGTGAAGGCGGCAGCCTATGACTACAAAACAGCCTTGCAAATCTCCCTTTATCAAGGAGTCAAAGGGCAGGACCTCATGTATTAATTATAAAGCCAAGGCTGACTCTAATGGATTCAGGCAATCCTTCTGATAAGCCAGTCTCAAAACATTCAGGGTGTAAAGGTCAGTACTCACACCAGCTTTCCCCAAACCAGAAAGAATGGACTTCAAAGGTCAGAATTGCTAGCCACCGTATTGATTACTGGGAAGCGTAGGAAATTTCTATAGGCACCCTGATTGGGGAAATACTGATAGCTTAAATTACGCTAAAAAAAAAAAGACAAGCTAACAAACAGAAAATGACAGCATTTCCACATATATTATCTCTAATATTGTTCCTGATGTAATATTCTGCGTCATCTGAAGTACTCTTAACCCATCTTAAAATTATCCTTAAACAGTGTGTGTCCACTTAATTTTTTTTTCTGCATTAGCATGAAAAAAGAGAGAGACGTAGTATATAATTCTTTTTTAAAAGATCCATTAGCATTTGCAACACCACAAATGGTTTCACAGAAAGAAAACCAAAAACAAGATGACACATGGGCAATTTCTGTAACTTTAAAATTAAATAAACTATCTGTAAGCAAGAACCCTAAACTGGTCCTTCAAGAATTTGTGGAAACAAAAGCTTTTGTTCAAAGGATGAGGAACAGGTTGGTAACAAATAATTGATAAAAGATAACAAAACTGGTATCCAGGAATAATCTCCAAACTATCAAAATAAAATAGAAAACAACCAAATGTTTATTAAGTCCAGTTGCCTTTTGAAAAGACACCTCTGAGACATTTATGATTTAGATTCCTAATTTGTTTCACTTGTCATCTATAGTTCCCAACTAAAGCTACTGAACTATACCATCACTGAGCTACTGTCTCTCATAAAATCTGGATGACAAATCCTGTTGTGGCCCAGTAGGAGCCGTTGGAGCTGCCACCAGACTCCGACAGCGAGGGGCCCTATGAGTCGGCCCTGGAGGATGTGGAGGACCCTGGAGAGGGTTCCGACTCCTAGCACGGAGCAGAGAGACTGGTTGGCCACCAGGTGGCGCCTGAGCCTTGGATCAGTGGGGAGGAGACAAGGGAGAGTGATCCGGAAACCAACTGTGAGTTGTTCTGGGATGCACGCCGTCGAAGAGCTACTCGTCAAGAACTACGTAATTACAGGAGGTAATTATGCTCAGCTGATGGTCATTAGGCTCCTCTCCAGACTATAAAAGAGACTGCTTGTGCCACGCCCTTCTTGCAGAAGTCAACACTTGGACTAAAGAGAAACTAACTTGGCAGGCTGGATTGCTGCCAGAGTTTGTTTGCATTGCTGCCAAGGTTTGTCGGGCTTGCTGCCAAAGTCCTTATCTGTTTGTTTACTTGGCTTTCAGCCACCGAGAGTCTGGACTTGTTATTAAAGGACATTCTCATTTAAGCTTGTCTCGGCTTTTGTTACTGGATGGAGGAGGGGGGTCAGAACAGATCCCTATGTCTTCAACAGATTATTCCCAAACTAGTACAGCTATTTTTAAAAACCTGCATAAAAATAATGGACAGTAGCAAACCCCCTTGCAGCTCCAGGTTCTCAGTTAAGCTCTGAAATGCAACTGGGGAATTCTAAAGGATCTTCTAATTCCAAAAGATGAGGAAAGGCTGTCGTTCTAAAACATCTGGGAGAATATCACCCTGGGTAAAGCTGAACTCTTCTAACCTAAGTTTTGGAGAGGACTCCTAGTTAATTGGCCAACAAGATCTATCCATGCATAATGCTTATGCAAAGTTATAACAAAGAACTAAACAGGAGCTTGCAGATAATTTTGGGAGGGGGTGAGTCCTCCAGATTCTACAGCATTTTAGTAAAATGGCCTTATCCAACAGGGCATCTTATCCAACAGGCATATCTTAAAAGGACAAAGCAAAGCAAAATTGGACAGCAACATAGAAAGAATAAGTCACTTTTAAAAACAACCATCTGGTGTTCCTGCATGTCCTGAATTATAGCTCCAACCATGTTATGACCCAATTAATTTTAAAAGAATTCTAACATTTGTAAATGAATGCTCCAGGGAGCTGTAAGAATACAAAGATCAAGGCGTGTGTATGTATATGTAAAATTCATTCATGAGTTCAGGCATGTGCATAAAAGATAAGCTGTTCTTTGCCAGTGGCTGAGAAGGGCGTCTTCCTCAATCCAAAAGCCACCATTATACCATGTTTCAGATATTCACTGATCACAAATAGTGCCACATTCCAGGAACCTGGCTGAAGAAACAAGCTTTTTTAGAAAACCATGAATCCCACAGTTGGAGCACTACCAGTGTACATTTCATACCATTTTTGTACTGGCTGGAACTAAAGTTCATATCAATGGTTCTCACTACAATGATTGGGGTGGGGATGTGTGGGTGGGGAATAACAATGATGTAGAAGCCAACTCTAAATGGAGTGGCATATGTGATCTGTCATGAGGTAGTACTTCAGATGGTTATACTTGAACAGATCATAGATCACTAAATCAATGGAATCACGACACCATTTTGGGATATATTGAGAAACAACATTTCTGAGGAGACACTGAGTCCCTTTTCCCTGGCAATGGTCTTGTATATATCTACTGATGCCATCTGCCAGCTTCCATCTGGTTTGAACCCAAAACCTCACTTTCCACATATCTGTGAAGTGGGCCACTGCCTCTGCTCCCATGGTACAGCTGGCAAGAAGCCAGCATACTCTGAACCTTTGGTATAATACAACACAATAGCAGAGTTGGAAGGGACCTTGGAGGTCTTCTAGTCCAACTCCCTGCCTAGGCAGGAAACCCTATACCATTTCAGACAAATGGCTATCCAGCATCTTCTTAAAGACTTCCAGTGTTGGGGCATTCACAACTTCTGGAGGCAACTTCTGTTCCACTGATTAATTGTTCTGACTGTCAGGAAATTTCTCCTCAGTTCTAAGTTGCTTCTCTCCTTGATTAGTTTCCACCCATTGCTTCTTGTTCTACCCTCAGGTGCTTTGGAGAATAGTTTGACTCCTTCTTCTTTGTGTCAACCACTGAGATATTGGGGGTTGCCACAAAGAAGAGGGAGTCAAACTATTCTCCAAGGCACCTGAGGGTAGAACAAGAAGCAATGGGTGGAAACTAAACAAGGAGAGAAGCAACTTAGAACTGTATAGAAGAGTTTCACCAATTCGTATAGTCTAATGTGAATCAAGGGGAAACCCATCTGAGGCCAGCCACTGAGCAGCTATAGTGACCTCTTTGAGCTCTCTTCTTATCACCATAGTTGCTTGAACCCTAACCCTAATTCTTACTTTTACTATATCAAAAAGGAAAGCAAATAAATCCTCAATGCAGGCACCAGTCCCAGCTTCCATGCATTTTCCAGAGGGCACCGGAGAAACACTGGAGGGTTTGAATCCAACTAATATGATGGCTTCATGATGGTTTTAAAGAGGGGTAAAGGATTTGAAAGTAACAAGGAAACACCATGAGGAACTGTAATAGTAGAAATACCAGAGAAGCCAACTGTTTCCTAATCTTATTGAGCATACCAAGATAGTGGCAGTTCTATCAAGCTTCTCTAAATGTTTCCCATTCATCAAATTTGTTTTGTTGGCAATCCAATCTAACCCCTTTGACATTCCATAGAAAGAGGGATTGAAAGTTGACATAGAATAAGCATAACATTTATGCTGTCACCAAGGGAAAAGAAAGCAGAGCACACACAGAATGGTGGCAGTGTTTGGGGAGCAAGTGAAGTGGTGGCAAGAATGGGCAGGCTCATGAATCCACATTCAACCAACTCAAATGTCAACTCGCAAAGCAGCCAATATCGGTAAAAAGCACTCCTTCCCACAGATATCCTCCTTCTACAGAATACGACTGTTCGATATTCTGAGGAGGGATAATTTGTTTGTCTTAACATGGTACGCAAATAGCCCTTTGGAAAGGCTTTGCAGAACTCTGCTATGGATATGTTCTATGTGTCATACTGAAGAGAACCTGGCTGGTTTAGGAGACAGTTGCTAAACTACTTAAAGGTTACAATATGTTGATTCTTAACTGAAATCTCATGAAGGCTTTGCCTTGAATTAATTTGAAAAGTTCATTCCACAGCTGGGAGAAAAAAAATGTTTTGAAGAGACACTCTGTCCAGTCATATTGTTACAGATACAAAAGTGGGCTGTGCGCAGCAACCACCCTCAGCCTGCTTGCAAAAATATTAGTTTAGCCAGGCTGGAACCCCTTTCAGGAAAAACAAAATCTTGAACGTCTACCAAATTCTTCCCCTGCTTTTAGAGTAGGTAGCCCAAATTTGACACTACTTTAATGTTAATCTACAGTATATTCCACTTTGACTAAGCCTTTTATTCCTCTAATAACATTTTCATGAATAATAAAATGGATAGAATATTTAACATACACATAATATTGTTACTCAAATATTATTAGGCTTGTTCAATTTTCAGTAAAGTTATTCCCAACCAAAGTAAGAGCAATTTTATCCCAAATCTCTAATAGTTTATAGGTGTACAAAACTGCCTTCAAGACAAAGAGGAGTTTAAGGAAATTTGAATGAAACATTTGTTTCTCTACTGAACAGTCAAAGACACGGTGGGCAAAGACTTGTGTAGTGAAATGCTTAGGTAACTTGGTCAGGAAAATGATAATTCCCAGAAATTTATCAAAATATCAATCATCTCATAATATATTCCACAGCATTTCTGCACACACAAAATGTATAACATTCTTTCCTTTGGCATATGCAAATATGGGACAAAGGATAGAAACCACTGAATACAAATATTAAGCACTGAATCATCAGTAAAGTAGAACAAGCTATGAAATGGTTTTTAAGGCAATCACTCACTCTCCTAGGTCAGCTAAGGAAAAGACTGTCTTCTAATTGACTTTATAAATATTAGGAAACCTTTGTGTGAGAAAGAAAATCTGCTGTCAACAGATGAATATTTTGAATTCAATTTTTTTCAGGTTCAAAATTACACGCCCCCCAATTCCTAGACAAATCAACTGAAATTAGATATCTTAAAATATCATTCCTTTTGAGTGGATGGATAATAAGTGAAAATCATCTCTTAGTAACATAATTGAGCTGTTGCTGAGGAAAGAGCTAAAAAAACTGACATTGAAACAGCGAGAAGACAATGTCAACCCATCCTGGATGCTACCTCCACCTAGATGGAGAAAAGCAAGAAATAACAATGAAAAATGAAAAACAGATATACTAAAATATATGCAACTAAATACAATACGTTAAATATGAAGATAGCAAGTAACGTGCATAAATACTCAGGCATTCTTGGCAAATAAATGGAGAGCTTGTTTTCTATTGGAATATTCTGGAACATGATCAAGAATAGTTGCCCCTGGCTGCTATTAGTTAGTTTCCTTTATTTGTATGCCGCCCTTTTCCCTGGGGGGACTCAGGGCGGCTCACAATTCAAAAAAAAAGGGGGGGGAGACAAACAGTAGACAATACAACATGTTAAAAAGAACGAGCACAACAGTCACACAGTTCGGGTGGGGCTACAATCTTAACCCCAGGCCAGCCGGGACAGCCAGATCTTTAAAGCGGCGCGGAAGGACTGGAGGGTGGTGAGGGTCTGAATCTCCACGGGGAGTTCGTTCCAAAGGGTCGGAGCAGCCACCGAGAAGGCTCTCCTCCGGGTAGTTGCCAGTCTGCACTGGCTGGAAGATGGAATTCGGAGGAGGCCTAATCGATGCGATCGTATTGGTCTAGTGGAGGTAATTGGCAGTAGGCGGTCTCTCAAGTTTCAGCTATTGTTTCAGCTACCGTAGTAGTTCAACCTTCACCAAGGGATTCTTCTATTTTTGGTTCAGGACTAAACCGTCAAGATCTTCTTCTGAAGTGAGACGTGAAATGAAGGTATTACATGTATGCCCTAAATTTTTGACTGCTATAGATACTCTGCTACCTCTGAAGACAGTGGAAGCTAATATTCGATTGAGTTTAGCATCTTTAGCTTTTCATTTTGCATTCCTCTTAAAGGACATCTTGTCTCTCACAGACTCTAGTGATGCTGTTAAGCAACCCAGTAGAAAATGATCACTTTTTTAAGATGACAATTCATCGGGCAAACAGACTCCTTCACAGGAATGCACTGACAACATAAGGCAAAGGTTACAAATATTTTTGCCCTTTCTCCAGTGCCATCCTTCCAAATAACAAACTCTGGGGAAAACTCTGAGAAAACGAATTAGCTCAGTCATAAAACATGTTTCATTTCATATTATATTTGGTTTGGGCATAACCACACTATAAGAAGTTTACGCTTACTATACCTTACCTGTTTAATTTTTACTTTTCCATTGTATATGTTACATCTACTTTTGTTGCTATCAAAATTCATAATAATCATAATAAGAGATGGAGAGATGGAAGAACCTGCAACTCTCTCTTATGGAGAGAGTTGCAGCAATAAAAATGAGTATCTTACAAAATATATTCTTCCTATTTCAAAACATACCCATAAAATTAGAGAATGACTTTTTTGAGTATTTAAACACAACAATATCCAAATTTATATGGCAGGGGAAGGGACCCGGAATAAAATTAAAATTACTACAAGAATCTAAAGAAAGAGGAGGGTTCGGCCTGCCTGATTGAGAAAGATATTATCAAGCTGCTGTACTCACATGGGTGAGAGAGTGGATAAGCTTAAAGAATAGAAGATTACTAATGCTGGAAGGGTATTGTCAGCCTCTGCTTTGCTGTTGCTTCGGCTGCCATGAAACGGGGAGGGAGGGCATGGTATTTGGGAGGGGTTACTCATTGTGCTGGAGGAAGATTCTGGAGTTCAGCTGCTGGTCGGACTACGCATGCGTGGGAGATTCCCGCCTGGACTAACGGCACCGACATTCCATCTTCGTGATGCTTTTTGAAGTTATCTCACACCTGACACTTGAGAGAATTATGATTGGACTGTAACTGTGATGCCAAGGGGAGGGGAATGGACTATTCTATATATCAATCGCTTTCGCGCCTAAATATTCAGATTTCGCTTCGCTATGCCTTTAATCATTTATAATTAGTAAAAGTACACTTGATTTCCACACATGAAGTCTCGTGGTCTTTCTTTCCTAATTATTTAATGGAGAGGTGCCAACAGGTATGATGTGCACATAGGACGGCATGCATTCTTGTGAGATGGTAGACATAGGGCTCACCAGTACTTCCAAAGGCACCATGTTAAATGAGCCCTTCTTGAGGTTTGGATAAAAGTCAAACAACAGAATTATATGAAAATCCCAGCTTGGCTCTCTACGTTGGAGGTGATTTAAACTTTATTAAATCAAGGAAAGTAGTTTACATATAAGGATATATTAAATGAAAGAGGGGAATTAAAATCTACAAAAGAACTACAAGAAGGAGTAGAATTGGAATGGTGGGCATACCTGCAAATTCAATCACGCTACATGAAATAAAATTTTATTAGGAACGGATGAAAAGGTGATAAAGAGAACTTATCAACATCTACTGGAATATAGAATGGAGGAAGAGCAAGTGAAGGAAACTATGGTAATGTGGGCCAAGAACTTTGGTTACAACATAGAACTGGATAAATGGCAAGACTTATGGGAGAGGAATAGGAAATTAATGTTAGCCACCGCGTACAAAGAAAACCTATACAAAATGTTTTATAGGTGGCACCTCCCGCCCACAAGGTTAGCAAAAATGAATTAAGAACCAATTGCCGCAGTGTTGGAAATGTAATTCAGCATTAGGATCATTTTACCAGATGTGGTGGTTATGCACAAAGACTAAGGAATGTTGGTGTCAGATAAAGACATGGTTGGAAGAGATGCTAGACCAAAAAATAGACTTAAAACCAGAACTATTCCTACTAGGAGTTACAAAAGAGAAATATAATAAATGATCGATATATTTAATGCTGCATGTTACAACCGCAGCAAGATTGGTTTTTGCGCAAAATTGGAAAAACAGTGATATCCCCACTGAACAAGAAACAATAAAGAAAATTTTGGCCTGTGCAGAAATGGACAGGCTGTCACTAGAATTTAAAAATAAGGGTGAGTCAGAATATTACGAAGGTTGGAACAAAATGTACCAGTGGTTGGAGATGAGGAAAAGGAGTTGAAACAGAAAATAATGAAGATTAGTAGAACTATACTTAGACAAATAGACAAATGAGGACAAGGGATATGTTTGTAAGATCAAAGTAGCAGTGTATGAAAAGAATGAATTGTATTTGTGGTTATGTCAAAATATGTATGGAAATGACAAAGCCAGGAAGAGCGCTATGGGGTCCAAATTTCGGTAAATTTTGTTTTCTCAAATATTCATCAATCTTTTCCAGGGAGACTTCCTGACTTTTATACAAAGTTGAATAAAAATTTCACAACTTCAGAAACAAATAATGAATAGCCCCATAATAGCTTCTGAATATCAGCATCTATAAAAAGATTAAATTAGGGAATGCACCATGTCCTGATGGACTAACAAATTCATATTGGTTTCAAAAACTATAAGGCTTTTGCTGATTATTTATTTTTGATTTTACAAGACTCTCGGAATGTGCATTGAACACTTAATGAAGAAAATGAAGGACTTTCGAACATTAGCTGGTTTTAAAGTAAATCAACAAAAAACAAATATTTGGTTAAAAATGTAAATATATAAGATCAAGAGACTTTAATAAAAAACTTTTTAAAAATGAGAAGAAAGTTAATTTTTTAGGGATTATAGTGACTAATATGAATCACATGCTGCTTCAGAATAAATATAGTGAATTATGCAATGACATCAAAAAGATTTATTGAGGTGACAAATTACTATTGTCTTTGTGTAAAACTTCTATAATTAAGATGAATGTTTTATCTAGGATGTTATTTCAGTATTTCAGAGAACTAATGTACCATTTAAATAGTGGATAAAAGATATTTACAAGTTTGTATGGCAAGATAAAAAGCCCAGAATTAAATGTAATTAAAAATAAGAAATATAAATTAAATTAAATACAATTTAATTCTCACATTATTAAATAACAGAATAAATAAAACAAACCAAACTCGCAACACCATCACATATCTCAAGTACAGTGCCACAATATCACATGACTCCCATATTCTTACATTTGCTGGATTCACGTCTATCCTAGCCCAAAGCTTGGATAAAGAGCCAGATCGTCACAGTTCTCTGAAAGGTTAATAGGGTGGGTACCCTCTTGAGAAGACTGACCCACATTTTACAGTATATATAGTAAGATCTGATTGCTTCACTGTGTTACAAAGCATACCAAGTGCTTGTCCCAAGAAACTAACTCTATCAAAAGAGATGGGGTTTCCATTTAATTATGTAAGCAGCATTTCTTCTTGTGCTACTGTTTATATTATTCAAACGTTAACATAAATTTTAAAAAAATCAAATATTGTTCTGGAGTTCTTAAGAGGAGAAAAATCAAATATTTCATTTGTGTTTTAGACAAAAAAAATCCTTAATATTTCTTCCCTTTTACATAATATAGCAGAAAACATCTTTTCCAAGTCAAGTAGAAGTTTTCACATCATTCAAAAATAAGGAATGTTGATCTTAGCTCCCTCTCTCTCCCCCTCTTACTGAATGTGTGTGTGTGTGTGTGTGTGTGTGTGTGTGTGTGTGTGTGTGTGTGTGTGCACGCATACACACGCATCAGAAAGAGATAATGCTATAGGTATACAGCACTGTATATTTATAGCTCCAAAATCACACCTTTACTATTTTTATCTCACCTTGGTATTAGGTTCATACTACTCAGGATGCAAAATATGTACTGTGTGCAATAAGTACATCTGTAAATAGCATTGTCAGCTGTAATATTGTGAACCCTTTTCATAACCATTTAAACAATTCAAATGCTATTTCATATTCTTTTAAACATTAACTTAAATCAGAGTTTTGAGATTTTTCTTTAGGAGGCTGCTAAATATATTTGTAAAACTCTTTCACCTAGTAGAAATCTTATATTATTTTATTCAATGTTAAGTTGTGTGACAATTAAATAATCTCTCTAAGATGTTAAGTATTAAGATACAGATTAAGTAGACAGTGAAAATATATTAAAGTATAATTAAGAAGTAAATGATAAAACTTAAATTAGTTAATTGTTAAGATGGCATATTTCTGTAACCAAAGTGATATTTACTCTCACAATAAAGTTAAACCTACTTAGACACAAAATTATTATAATATGCAACTGACTTTTTCAAATCATAATTGTGTTAAAATAGGGCATGGTACAAATTATTTGCTTAAATTCTTGTTCATAAGTGTATCTCATAAGACATGTCAAAATAGATACAACTGTGTGCAACCTGTCCCAATAAATCTTCAGACTTGTGCAATGTTCCACAGCATACTTAGAATCTGGGGGATTTTCTTTTTATTTTATTTTTAATAGCTGAATCCCAGCCACAGGCACTATTATGGGCAACAGTGAAAAAGTCAGAAAGGCAGGGCACAGCACAGAGACTTGTTGATCTTAACCATGAAACTTTTATATTAAAACTTGTTCAGACATTTGTTGTATTATGAGAGACTTTTGCATTTGGCCTCGTTCTTCAACATTTTTCAGAAACAACTCAGTTTACAAGTATAGAAATCTAATAAGTTATGAAAAGATATTGTATCTTGATATGGTCATGTTAACAGCATAAGCTTAGGTAAACAAATACTGGGTAATGAGTGGACTACCCTAATGGGAACTCAGACTGTTGTACAGTCTGTACTTTCTCTTTCTTACCTTGCCTAGAACTTTCAAGGCAAATTGGAACCTTCGCACATAACATTTAAGGGCCAATTTATATAAAAAGAGGGCATGTATAGAAACACAAAGCACACAGATAAGATGGATAAAAGCAATTTATTCCAATATCTTGAAGTTCTGTTCAAAATACTAGTAACTTAACTTAAATAGTGAAAAACAATTTTACTTACTGAATGTCTTACTAGAGTAAATCCAGTATGACTTTTTGTTACCATTTTTTGAATTATAAATTCAAAATCTAACAGCTAAGCTTTTATTCTGAAAATGTGTATTTGTTAACAATCTGGCAGTGATATGAGTACATTGAACTTACTTAAATTACATTGGTAATATGGGCAGCATAGTTCTTTATTTTATCCCTGAAACAACTTACTATAATTAACATGAATAAGGAACAGTCAAATATAGAGAGGATTCACTACACTCCATCAATTAAGGTACTTAAATTACTAGTTAGAAAATTTTAGGTAGACAAACTGGGCAGCTAAGTTTTGAAGTTGGCGCCAGAAGTCATAACACTCCAAGCCAAAAAAGCCAACACTACAGTAAACATGTCAGGTATGATCTGTGTCAGGCACTTACTCACCTGATTTGGAATTTCAGCAACAATGACGCAAACTAAATGAAGGGGTTTTCTGGAGTAGTTTATACTGAGCAGGTGAGTTATAATTAAGAGTATGCTGCTTTTTTAAGTCCAGAATTTTAAGAAAAACAGTACAAATGCATTCCCCAAACAATACTGGGGGGGGGGGGGGATTATCAAGATGCCAAGTAGCGATTGAAATATTTCCCAAAAGAATGTTCATTTACCCATTTTTTAAAAATTATCATAATTCTTTTTATTTACATCATATTCAGCAGCTATTTCTTAACATCTGGACTGGAATAAAATAATTAAGAAACATGAAAATTCACACTTGCAGAAATAGCCTTTACTCAGACATTCAATATGATAGCTCACAAATGCAAAACAGAATAGTTGATAAAGAGACAGTTAACAGCAAATCTTACACATTGCATAAAGAATTATTATAGATGAGAAAAATATGTAGAAAATATTCTGTTTTAACATTACAACTGCAGCAATGAATACATGTTTTCCAATATTGAGAAGTCACACAATTTTAGACAATAAACAAGAACACAGCCCTTCAGCATTTTTTCTCTTAATGAACATGAATTTAAGAAAAAAATCATATCAGATTGACAAGCAGTATGATTGCCTCCATTATGTTATAAAAGTTGTACATTTATGTTTGATGAACAAGCTTAGACAAATCTTAACAAAAGATTTGTATTATGACACCAAAGAAATTTATCTTCCATGAGTGCATGGAAGACCACCTGAAACACACCCTTTAAAAATGTGTGCATGTATGTGTCTTTTCCAAAAATAGATTATTTCTCAAATCAAGTTTATATCTACTATTTTGAACAATATATTCATCCTGGAAGAAAGCAATGGCAAATCACTTCCGTGTTGTTACCAAAAAAATCAACCACCTTACTGGAATGTTTATCTATGAAATAATAAAACTTGATCTTGACTTGAAGGAGACTTACCGTTAGTATGAAAGTATTGACGTAGTATGCCTTTCAAATGCACTTATGTTATCAAAAGAAATGACTCTTCAATTAGTATTATGCTTTTTTAATTGGCCTCGTAATTCTGAAATTTCCTCTGAGTGGGACTATGACAGCATTTAAATAATGCCTGCAAACAAGTAATATCCTGGAACATGCTGTTCTGATTGCTCCCTTCAGGTTTTTTTTATAGATAGGCACAGCTAACAAACTGGGAATCCTCTCTTGTTTTGAAGAAATTATAGATTGTCCTTGGGTTGGGGGAGATGGGGGTTCTGAGATAAATCCATCAGTGTCTCTAATAAAATGCACATGGACTATTCCATACTTCTCTATTTGCATCTGTTTCCAGAAAGGGTCCATAGAAGTATATAAGAGTACATAAACATACTGTTTCACCCACACTGCTGGTTTTACAAAAGAAAGATCCAGAGCAGCACATATTGTTATCACATTTATAAGCCTAAGATAGAACAGCCCAATCAGTATTTTAAGGCCTTTTTAAAAATATTGATATCTGCTCAATGCCAACATTTTATCTGCAGAAGGAATTCCGATCCAGTATAAGCTTCAATTGGAAAGCCTTGGGTATCTTATTTTTAATAATCTAATCCAGCAATTTAAGAAAATAAATTAACTCAATGTCATTTTAACAGATCAAATGTTTTACAAATAAATCAAAACACAAATATTTACAACAGCTAGGATTCTAAATCTTTTTGCCTCTGATGGGAAGATGATCATCCCACAGTGCAGAAATAAATCAAAATCTAGTGACTTTGCCTTTACATAAATGTGTGTTTGGCTAGTCAATGAACATTTGATGAAATTTTGGAAAAGGATCAAAAATTGGCTGGAGGCAATAACAGGGATTAAAATAGAATGGAAACATGAAGTTTTTTTTATTAGGAATTATGTCTGTGAAATACAAAAAAGAAATCCAGTATTTAATACTACATATAATTACGCCGGCAAGGATTGCCTTTGCCCAGAAATGGAAAAACAAATTAATCCCAAGCAAAGATGAAATAATAAGAAAGGTTATGGACTGTGCCGAAATGGACAAACTAACTAAAGAAATCCAGGGAAAAGAAGAATCAGAATTCTACCAGATATGGGATAAATGATATAGGTGGATGGAGGAAAGAAACAAAAATCAATGAAGGAATATAATAAAACTCAAAAAAACAATAGTTGTGAGTAAAATAAGAGGGTTAAGAATGGTGAAATCCAAATGAAATACAATAGAAGGGGAAATAATATAAGGTGAGCGGTATCGATTGATGATTGCTATTATAAAGAACAGGAAGTTCCTGTTCGTATTGTATTGTATAAATGTGGTGTACGTCTAATTTTTGTGTGTGTGTATTTTACATGTTTGTTAATAAAAATCTTTTTTTTAAAAAGAACATTTTATGATAGTTGCTGGGACTACCGTTGTCACAGTAATTATGGGGGAAATCTGTGTTTACTTCCATGGATGGGATCTGAATAATTTTCAGTATGAATCCATATCCTTGCAATAAATTGCCAACTGAAAACAGGACATCTTGGAAACTTAGGTTCACACTTTTTTTTTTCTATACGGGCAAAATGTTGTGAGCACGCATAGATAAAACTTGTTTTTCTACATGATGGGGTTTGCTTTCTGACCCTGAGATGAACAACTAATAAACTGCAACATGTTTGGGGCATATAATACTACAGTATCTATTATAACTGCTAGCCCTCTCCTTCAGAGAGGTTAGTGTCTACAAGTTTACACAGCTACCTATATAAAGTTACAGTTGATTGCAGAGATATCTGTACTGTCTACAGTACTGTTAGGGGGGAAAAAACACCTCATTCAGGAGGAGCTATCCAAGGTCCTGTTTCATAGTGTGTTTTTCACTGGGTCTTTGTGCTGCAGTTGTTGCACTAGTAGCTTTTTCTTCCACAGTTCGTGCTTATATTGTGCTTCAGCAGTGTATCTCTACCCAGCAGAGAATTGGGTATGTGCTCATCAGGCATATGAGTGACATGACCTGTTCACCACGTCTGTGTTCTCATCAGTAGAGTGTGAAATGATGGTAGACATGTTCTTATGCCTAATATCCAGCAAAAACAAGTCAACTGTAAATGGTTTGAGTCTTGCGGTCCACATTTCACAGGCATGCAGAAGGATACACTATGGCTCTGTAGACATTCAGTTTTGTTATTGAGCTATTCCTTGAGGCCCCATCCCTCCAGTGCAGCACAAGGAGGAGGGGCCAATGTCACGACAAGATGGTTGTGTGGTCTCAATGCTCTGAGACCACAGCTAATACTTTTGCCACCGGGTGGTCCAAACTGACCTAAACTGCCCCGAAGAGATGGTAAACAGGAAGAATATGTCTTGCTGATCCCGGGAATATCGCAAAATCCTCGAAAGAAGCAAGAGAAGTTCTTCAAGCCGATGACAAAAAATCCAGCCAAAGGCTGACAAAGTCGGGGCGGCCCCAAAACGGAAGGATACGGAAAGTAACCAACTGATACACTTTCTATAGTATGTAAAGAAGGAAGATTTTATGTGTTGTGTTTGTTTTGAAAAAAAAAAAAAATTAATTAAAAAAAACAGCTTCCCCCAATCACTCACGGCCTCCGCATGAGGATTTCAGCCACTGGTAGACCTTTCCGGCCCCTTTTCAAGTCGTGCAGCTGCTGGCAGCACTACACGGCGCACCGCTGATCCTTGTTGTCCTGCGCCGCTCCGAGCCTCACTCTGGGCCTGCAGGGCCTTGCTTCAACCACTGCTGTAGAAAGGATGCCCCCCCCCCCAGGATGGCAGGGATGAGATCGAGGCTCCGTAGCAGCCTCTGCCTCAGCCCATGCGGCCCACCAGAACACGAGGCCCAAAATGGCCACCGGAATGGCGTCCCGCCTCTAATAGCCCCAACAAACAACTTGTAAAACCCTTACCAGTGGCCGGGAACGAGCCACACCAAGGGGAGGCTTCCGGGAAGCAGATGGAGGCAAAAGGGGGAAGGCAGGGAGAAGGAAATTACAGGATGGCACTGGATTGTGTTTGGGAATCACTGGAACCAAAAGCAACTCGTCCTTCTTCAGCCAGACAAAGTTGAAACTGGGAACCAGAAGCAAGGAACACAAGAGGCGTGGCTTCAGTTTTAACTCTGTCTCGAGGCCAATTGGACATCATAATACCAAATCCTGGCTAATCCTGCAAATTCCTCCAGAAAAGATATTCATACATAACTTGCTCTAAGCCAGTAGTCAAAACAAAGTCATCAGCAAAAGGGAAGTCTCTCGAAAGTCTCTCTTCATTTCAGCGATAGCTTTAAGCCTCCTGACATTGATTTCTATATCCTCCATACCTGAATCTGGTTCCAGCATCACTATCTTGGAAGGCATCATTCAACAATGTCAGGAAACATCATGCTGAATAGTGTGGAAGTAAGCACACAGCTGTGTTTGACATCATTAGTAACTGCAAAAACCTTAGCAGATTCCCAGCTATCCAACACACTGGCCATCATGCAACTGGCACACCATCTGAATAAATTTTGGAGGGGGCGGCCAAACTTCAACATTATCCTTCTCCACAGGACTCTTTGGCTAATAGCATTGATAGTTTTTGTGAAATCAACAAAGTTCACAATTCCTCTTCTCCTAAAGCTGGCACACAGCAAAATCATGTCAAGAGTCCTACAACCTTTGTAGAAAGTGCATTGTGTCTCTGGAAGCAGGCCCAGCTCCAAACTATTACCAGACAATTTAGCAGGACATTTACAAGGGTTTTTCCTGCAATGGAGAGTAGCAAGATTCCTTAGTCACATACTTGTCGATTGCCGTTCCTCATGCAGAGATAAATTGATACATACATTTTTAAGTTACAGACTATATAACTATAAAGTAATAGCAACAGAGCACTAGAATTCAAAATATGATGGATCCTGATGCATGCTGGGATAAACATTTTAAAGAATATAGTTATAACCTCCTCCCCCCCATTTATAGAAAAACCAACCAGAGCTTTCCTTCAAACTGAAGGAAAGCTCTTAAATATTTAATATTTGGAAAGTTGGGAAAACCCAAGAAAAAGAAAACTTTAAGTAATTTGCATGAGGCATATGAATTAAGCTGAAAGTACAGCAATTTAGTACAGATGCCAAATAGTAAATATTTTGTATTTTATAAATACCAATACATTTAGTTGAGTTAAAATTTAGTTGAGTTAAAATGTCATAAAAATATTAGCTTTCCTTGTTAGTGAATAGGAAAATGATTTTTGGACAAATGTCGCCTCAGGTTGCAAGCTGACCCATTTATGATAATTCATCAACTAATATGCCACTTCTTAATGGGAATAGTTTGTCCTCTTAACTTTTTCAGTATTCCTGACAATTTCAAAAGTAGTATTTTATTCTAAAAATGTTAAGTGGGTAACTTCTTCTTTCCCAAGGTCTTCCTCATTGTTGCATCAAGATTATCACCTCATCCTATGGCTGACATTCCAAATATTATCCTGAAATTCAGGATTGCATACAATAACCAACTGATACACCTTGTCCCTATATAACAACTCAAATTAATTGACCCATTTCTGGTATGAAGTGGAGAGCTTCCACAGAAATCACTTTTATGTGTCTTATTTATCTCCATTTTAATTCAGGCCAATTTCAATTATTTTGTTCTGCCACTCCCAGAAACACTAAAAAGCAAGATCAGTTGTCAATTATTATGGGGAATTCAATCCCAAACACTTTAAAGTCAAGTTGTTTACTCATTCACAATAATGAAAAACACCTAAAGAAGAAAATAGTGTTGGTGTAAAGATTTTGATGGTTTTCAAGATGAGTTTCACAAGCACTACCTGCTTCAATATAACATCCTGTTGATCCTGAACAATTGGAGCATTACATATTAAAATTTTAGCTTATGCACAAGTCTTTTGTTCTGCTATCAGGAATTCAGTGTCAGAAATACAGGCCTCTTATCTGAATCTAGGAGTTGTAGAATGCCAGTGTGCTTCTTACACAGAAATTGATGCTGTGATTGTAGTAATCTGCAACATTAAATTTTATTGGGGGGAATGTTCAGCTGTTGCACTGTATTACAATTGAGAACATTTTTCATAATAAGATGAAAATTTTGGACCTTGCAGTTAAGATTCATAATTCCATCTGTTTGCATTGTCTTTAACATGAACTCTTCCAAACTCTCAATTGTTAAGTATCCAACCATGAGTAAAATGATGACTGGCTACCCATCCCCTTTTATTTCTAGCCAATGATCATCATATAAAGGACAACCCATCTGTCTCCTGGCTTCAAGTCCAAATCTATTAACTCCACTACTATTAAGAGTTTTGTATGGAACATTGTTAGTTACAAAACATAATAATAATGGAGGAATATACTCTGAAGCATCCTCAAATTAAATTCACTGATAGGCTTATGTTGCTCCCTTTATTCCCTAGATAACCAGTATGTATTCCGCAATAGAAGTCATTAGAGTATCTTTACTATTTGCTAAAAAAGAAGATAATTTTGTTGAAACACATGGATTTTATTGATTTGTGCCAAAGGATACAGCTTCAAACAGTGAAGGGGCATAAGCTGCCTATCAAACAAGCTTAAGAAGGTTTGACTTTTAAAATGCAGCATTAATATTTCAAGGTTGTTTTCTAGCCTGTTCAAGTATATTTCTTTAGTCATATATACTTGGAGACCAGAGGAGGGGTCATTGATGGGAAATGATTATACTATATGAAATCCAATTATCATATTTACAGTTAAATGCTTTATTGGCTTGATGCAGACATTAATGTGACCTGTTTTAACTCACTGCCGATGGCCACAAATACCTTATCCTTCCTTTAATTTATCAAACTGAAAAAGATTCTAGAAAAGATGTTAGTGTTGGAGAACAAAAATATATTTAATGCACTACATTAGCTACATTTTAAAGAATGCAATCAAATAGAACAATTAATGATTAAATAGTTAATATGATTTCAGTAGTTCATTTGCTCCTCCCAAAGCCAAGAAGGTACTAGGCCAGAATTATTCATCAGTTTCAACAATGAGCATTTTGAATTGTCAATGAGCGTGACAAGCAAATGAAGTTACTATAAAAAGTAAAACTGTATTTGAAATAGCCAGTAAATGATACCATTTTATACATCTTCATTGAAATAGTGTGATTTTTTTATCTTCAATCAGTAGTTTGGATTGATCAGGAGCTACTTTAATCCTCAGCTAAACATGATTAACAAACTGAAAAATATTTTTAGAATTATTCATTTGTTTCACTCTTAGAGCAAATGCCTCTATTAACTATGATTAATTAATTTACCACAATTACTCTAGCAATTAAACTTTATTTTATATAGAGCATCTTAAAATTTATAATTTCTTTAGTTATTAAAATATATTTGAATACTGATTTAGTGACAACTTTGTGTTGGAACTATTATAAGCAGAGATTTATTATATTATATTATTATATTTATTTATATTTAAACTTGATCAAAGTTTTCTGAATTTAAACTATTGAATAAAATATTGAGATCAGGTTTTTTTAGACTTGTTATTTACGTTGTGTTCTGTCAAGACATGCAAAACTTTAGACTGTGCCAGTTCCCACGAAACTAATGAAAGTTAAAACAAGTTGTCTGCCAAGGGCAGCTGAACTCCTTCAGCAGGATGGAGAAATGGAACTCAGATCCTGGGACCTGAGCAATGTTTCTGCATACAGCTCATTTCTGGGTGGAGCCTCCCAGGGACCTCTCCCCCGAGACATCTCTGTCTCCTTAATAACCCGTGTAACTGCTTAATGACCAAACCCAGGAGTCCTGGGATTGTAGCTGTTGAACAAAGCTTAATGACCGCTTCACTCAATGACCAAGACTCCAGAGTCAATTATAGTCATAAGTCAAGGACTACCTATAGGTACACTTTTCCTATTTTCTTTTCACAAATGCTAGCTACATCTTCAACTACAGATGTAAAGGAAGGACCACACACTGCATTAAGTTATGACTTACCTAAATACTGTTAACAGAGTAAGCTGCATAATGGATGGTTCGTATAGCAAGTTAAGCCATAAATGAGGAATGAACAACCTTTTTTTTCTGTCATCTTAAACAGTATCTGTGGGGGCTGAAAATAACACTGAGCGGTCCAAAGCCCAAACTGGTCAGAAACACCAGAATATCTCCAATGTCCCTTTCTTTTCCTCCTCTTCCACGTTTCAAGGATAGGATAATTAGACAACTCATCCCTTTCCAAAGTTATATTTTGCACAGTACAATGACTAACTTCATACCACACTATTAACCAAAACAAGCCATATTATGACCTAGTTTGATGTCTGAGAGAACCAATTTGGTATAATGGTTAAGCCATCAGGCTGGAAGTCAACTGGGTGACTTCGGGCTAGGCAGGGGATTTGGACTAGAAGACCTCCAAAGTCCCTTCCAACTCTGCTATTGTATTGTATTGTATTGTATTGTATTGTATTGTATTGTATTGTATTGTATTATTGGGCTAGTCATTCTTTCTCATCCCTAGACAGGCTAGTCGCTTCTGAAAATCGTGTCAAGAAAACTTCAGGCATTTGCCAGGAGTCAAAATTCACTCTAAGGCATTCCCCTCTCAAATTTCAGCACCAGGTTAGTATGCAAGTTTATTTTATTTTTTTTGTCAAATATAATTTAACAAATTGAAGTTGTTATATCCAAACTGGCATGTGCCCCATATAAAGAGAGATTATTAAGGAGTTATAATCTAGCAACAACAGCTGCAGCTGGACAAGCCTGGGCAAGACAGAGGTTTTAACACATCTACATGTCAACACCCATCTTCACAATCTTCCCTTCAAACTAAAATGTGAACTGAGAGCTATAAGCATTTAAAAGTTTTAAGTTGCTTTGCATTCAAAGGCAAATAAAAAGGAACATTCTGACCACCTGTTGCAAAACACAACCAAGAGACTAAATTTCACTGTGAAGTATGATAGTAAAATAAAAATGAAATAATATGTGCAGCACTGACTTTTTTTTAACTACCTGACTTCAGACATAATCCAAATCCTTGAAAAATTCAAGTATATATGAAACGATAACCTTATTTTTTAAGTTACTTTATCTTTTATTCTTCACGTAGTTAGGAGAAAGATTAAGTACAGATAGTCTAGTAGCTTATCACCAAAATTGATTATTCACATACTGTTAAGATGAGCAGAATTGTAATATGCATGCCATATAGTACATAACTTCAATCTCCCTTTCTAATCTAAGTCACATATATTTTAAAACTTTATTTATACCAAGGGGAAAATACTTTGGCTAGAGCAAATGTTACTGAAATATAAATCTAAGTACTGTCATCTCAGTGCAGTTAACTGCACAATGGAGGGATAAAATCACTTATACTAAAAATTAAAATTCAACCAACTTTATTGCAGTCATTTAACATACACATATGCGTGCACGCGGACACACACATATACTAAAAAGCATCATTCTTATTAGTTAAAACTAATCTAAAACATAGATTTATAGAGTCCCCAACAAATCTGAAGAGGGTACAATATAGCATCTAACATAAGAAAAATGACAAGTGAGTAATGCTGCAGCAGAACTACTCCTTGCTCAAACAAGTCCAATTACTCTTAATTATTCTTTATATAATTTTGTCTGCCACTGCACAGAACCTGGCAATCTTATATATTATTTCAGGATTAATATAATAAGAATTGCTTGTATTGCTGGCCATTATAACCTGTTTTACTAACCAGGAGTAGGGCAATTAGAGCATTTTGGGATGCTGTGTAAAACTTGCAATACAAAAGAAATATTCAGTTGTTTCTACATGTCCTGACTCACAAGAACATACTTATAAAGGGTATAGTATCCTTTTGTATCTTCCAGCTTGGAATGCTGAAGGTAATACCTTACATTAGACTAAGGTAAAGGCCCTTTTCTGGTTGGAAGTATTAAGATGTGTGAGATACATAGCTGAAGCCAAAATGTATTCCTGACTGTCCATTATGGGAAGCTAAGTAGTATTTCCTGCATCTAGGTTCTTGGTCTATATTATATAGATGTTGTTTGAATGTGGTTTCTGCCTGCTCATAGCTCAGAGATAATACTCTAGATAAGTGAGAGAGAGTTCTAGGAGAAGAAGCTTCTCGTATATATGCTAAAAATACACTGTACATATCCCATCTTTCTTATGTACAAACTGCTGGCATTAATTTGTTATTTTTAATTTATAAATCAAACAGCACTTATTATTCTATACTTCAACATTAAAAACCCCTAACATTCCTAATAACCCAATGCAATATTTGAAGCCCTAATATGTCAATTTTGGCCACAAAAAATATTAATATTCCTCTTTCGTGTAAATGTCATTATATACACTTCTAGACTCTGAGTACAGGTTTGCAAATTAATCAAATATTGTCACAATTTAGTACTGGGAATATTCACCTGGGGGACAAAGATTAATTTGAGGTTAATTTGAAAATGTTCAAGCCTGAAAAATATGAAGACAAGGAAGTAGTTGACTTATTCTGTAGGTTTTTACTTTATTTATTGACTTTAAAATCAATGAATCATAAAAGCAGTTAGCTAAATGCTCTCCTTGGCATTCTTCCTACAATAACCACTACTCTACAACATCAAAGCAAAGCAATAAAATTAGACTGTCATTTCTATCATGAATTACATCACAGAACAGTAAAGTTCCTTTGGAAGGTTTTCATACTGTTATAAGAATTCCAATTTTTTAAAATTTCAATTCTAAATTTTCTTGATTTTTATTATGAGGGCTCTTAATTTCATTAATAGCTGGTAAACTATAGTTTGATTATTTAAAATACTATTAAAATATATCCAACCTTCTTCAAAGAGTAGAAAGTAGTGGGTCTTTAAATCTCAGAAACAAATGATGTGTGAAGTTTATTAAACAATGTGACAAAGTTTATTTTTACAGCCAAGTACTAACAACTCATTAACAAAATCTGATTTGCAAAAGTGCCCATAGCAATTGCCCATGCTAAAATCAGAAGTGATAGTATAAATGTTTATTGACAAACTGCATCCTCATGGTACAGGGTTGTAACATCCACCCAATAATGTAATGGAAAGTGTGAACAGTTATTTCAAGTTGTAACAAGCATAGGCAGTCAAGTACAAGCACAGGATTAACATAAAAATGTTAATTCTAAAGTGGAAAATTACTGAAATAACAGCAATTTCAAGATGCCGTATCAGTAAATTCTTTTGCTTACATATGAATATTTGATGTAGGGAGCAGGAAGCGCCATATACCAAACTATTTCTCTTTTTCTATTACAAATATATAGGGACGATATTCCTATCTGAGCATTAAGCCGTCCACAAAACTCCCTTTTCTTACATTTCTGAACTCCAGATTTATAAATTCTTTGGTTGTTAGACTTTCCTTTCATTTCCAAGAAGCATCTTTCTTTAGCCTCAGCTTGTCAGCAAGGTACCTTTTCAATCCCACTGGGTCCATTAAAGGCATTCTGGTTTTCTTCCACATTAGTGTTGTTTGAAATGGTATTCTTTAGGGTTGTTTTTTTCAAGATATCCCAGCTGGTTGCAACACTAAAATTTTCCTCATTACATCTGCATTATTTCTTTTAGTGTACTAAAATCAGTCTTTTAAAAATATGTGGTTTATAGTTTGTTATTTTTTAATTAAGCTTTTTGTTAAAATCAAAAATTCTAACAAAGCATGGCCACTTGGAATCAAAGTTTCCACCACTTTAATATTATCAGTCAACTTCTGTTATTTAGGCCCATGAAGCACAGCCTTTAGTGTCCGTCTCTATAATATTTTACATTCCCTGCCTCTTAAAACAACATTCTAAGACATTTCTTAAGTATGAAGAATTAGAATGTACAATGTACAGGTCTGCTGAAAACTGCACTGGTACTGAGAAGAGCTGTATTCTACTAACCAAATAAAGATAGTCATCTAACATAAAAGTATTTGCAAGGATAGAATTCTCTATCATTTTATTCTCAATGAGAATATTTGCATCGAAGGCAAATCAGAACTGCTATAAGCATGCCAATAAGTTTTTCAAAGCAAGATGAAATCATTTGATTTAGAAGAATTACAACATCAGTCAAATCTACAAGTTTCCAAAATCTAGTTCATATATTCATTTAATCTGCTGGCAAATATTTCTGAATTTATGTTAATATACTGTGGTATATTGTTAAGACAATATACTGTCTTAACCGCAAAGCGGTTAAGACGCTGGGCTTGTCACCTGGAAAGCCAGCAGCCCAGGTTTGAGACTTGAACATCCCGCAATGGGGTGAGCTCCCATCCTTGACCCAGCTCCTGTCAATCTAGCAGTTGAAAAGTTTAATGCAAGTAGACAAATAGGTACCATTTCAGTGGGAAGATAACAGAGCTCCATGATGTCATGCTGGCCATATGACTGTGGAAATGTCTTTGAAGAGTATTGGCTCAATGGCCTTGAAACGGAGATGAGCACTGTCCCCTTTGGCATCAATGATTAGCAGTATAAAATCCGCAGAGACACCTTTACCTTTAACATTACTATAGTTAAAGGATCCAAATAGATGAGTTTGATACTATTTGGAAATTAGATAGTTATGCTTTTTCTAGTCTATTCAGTTAAAATGCTGGCTCTTATACATAATTATTTTAGTTAGATACTACTGAGTCCGGCTGGAAGCATGGTGGTTGTATAGACAAACATTCTTTATCTTGACTTGTCTCTTAACATTTACAGCTCTTTCACGGACACACCAGCAATTTCGTTGTGTTTGTTCATCAATTTTACCAGTTGCCTTATCCTTTTTCCTACTTCCCATAAACCTGCCAAACAGAATCCTCTCCAAGTCCATCTCCTGCTTGCATCATCTGGTCAACGTCTGAATTACATTACCTCAAATAATCAGTTTTTATTTAGTCCAGAATTGATGGATATGCTTTTTGCAATCCATGATACTTAATCTGTCTCTAAATTCATACTTCAAAGAAACTTGCTTCTTTTTTGGATTTTCAGTCTTCAGTTCTCAAAGCACACTATCACCCATGGAAACACATTGCTTTAAGATTTCCAATTTTATTTGTCACAGAAATGACTTTGTCCTTCATAATCTTGCCTAAGTCTGCCATTAAAACAAGGAAAGCAAAACTATCTATCACTTTTACTTCTTTACTGTCAATTTCAAATTCATTTAGCATGCGGTTTCATGTTTTAATATTTAATATTAATTTATAGTTTTATTTTCTATTCCCATAAAGAGCTATTCTAAAGCTTCTTTATGTTTATCTAACCAAGTTGCATATCTGCATGTTTCACTGTTTTGACTCTCAATTTGAATTCTAGCTGCCAACTCCCATTCTTGTTATTATTATAATATATTTATTGTACATGTTAAACAGATATGGAGGCAATAATTACCCCCTTCCTTACTAGACCTAGTTTTCCAAATTCAGCTGGTTCCAATTCTAGTTTTGTATTCAGATGCCTCAGATTGTAATGCCATCTATGTCAAATCCATACGGCAGATTATTCCCATTATAGCCATTAATTCAATCAGTTCTGCACAAGCAATAATGATACATATCCAAAGTTATATAAAGTAAATTGAAATAATAATTTCTGTAACTCACTAGTTTATGACCAATTTTATTACAGTGAAGCAAATTCTCCAAATCCAAAAAAATCTAGTATCTAACGTTATTCCCATCTAAGCAACCCAATAATTAAATGTCTTCTGCAGACATCAGATTGCCAAAAAAGCAACATGCCATAAAATCCAACATGAGAGTTAGTTTGATCTAGGGCACTGGCTTAGAAAGCAGGAAACCATGGAGTCCTGTCTTAGCCATGGAAGCCAGCTAGGTGACCACAGACCAAACACTCTTTCTCAATCCAATTCATTTCACAGGGTTGTTATGGGGAAAATAGGAGAAGGAAGGAATATTTAATATGTTCATTGTCTTGGGTTATTGGTAAAAGTAATGTGGGATATAAAAAGAATATAATAAGAAGTATAAAACATAGAAAAGCTAGACTCTAGTCTAGCAACTTTTTATATTTATATAAGCATTTAACCAATTTCTTTGTATGTTGGTTTTAAAATGAAATTGCAAAGACACAAGAGTATGTT
The DNA here is from genome assembly GCF_051295495.1 of Thamnophis sirtalis. Taxonomy (NCBI): domain Eukaryota; kingdom Metazoa; phylum Chordata; class Lepidosauria; order Squamata; family Natricidae; genus Thamnophis; species Thamnophis sirtalis. The sequence continues at coordinate 61,068,945 of NW_028261392.1, read as the reverse complement.
TAGTACTAATTTAATTTAGTATAATGCAACATCGCCATCTGACCAAGTAGCAAGATACCCTTGTGCAGTTTAGAAACAACATTTTGAAAGCAAGACAAGGATAGGTAAATGCCTATTTCCCTGTTACCCACAACTGTATGTAAATTAAATAATCTTTGCTGCTTTGGGGGATGTTTTCTTAGTTTTGTATTTTATGTAAGATGCTGGGACTCTTTTGATTGTAGTGGATTAGAAATGAGAAAACTAAACAGAGGCCACAAGATTTAAAGAGGCGTGTAACTGCAGTGAATAATTCTGATTGCCACATGCAACTCTTGAGCTCTTATTTTAAAAACAAAGACCATATTAGTCTATTCCTATGATACCCCTTATTATATTCTCCTCTTCCTCCTATGCAACAAGAAAGTAGTTACAGCCGAGCAGATTCCTTGATTTTTGTTCTATGAATTACATAACCATGAATTGAAATAAATATTTAATTTCTACAAACATTATTTTAAAAGCCATGCCTGTGACCAATAACCAAAATGAAACCTCTAGCACCTACTTTTTGAAAAAACATAGAAAATAGAACAAATGAGAAGTTTCAAATTGACTTCTGAGAATACTGTAATAAAAATTGGGAGTTAAGGAAGAACATGATGCAAAACATTTCAACTCAAACCACTGTAAGTTTAAAACATCCCATTTAACATAGAATCACTTGTTGTGTGCTTGAAATGGATTATTTTGATCATTTAGTGTTTTCAGCTCAAAAACAAATTTGTCAAAGGACTTCTTTTTAACCCCCTTTTTTGTCTATATAGAAAATGGTATCTGGATAATCAGGAAACTACTGAAGTAAAAATTAATTAATCAATATAGTTAAAATAATTATAGTTTGTGTTATACCTTCTATAGAAGGCGCCTGGTCCTGAGCAGCATACAGCATTTCTTTAAAAGCCTGTCATGAAAGAAGGAAAAATAAATTTGTCATCACTAGCAGATTAAGACACTTGTTCTGCATACTTTAAATCAATTAGTAATTAAATCCCATCACCCCTTACGGCTAACAAACAAAACCATGGAATGTAAATTTAATGTTATTTCACTTATTTCCAAAGTCAGAGATGAATTCTACACACTGACCATAAACATTTAGCACAAGGAACAAACTGACTAGCAAAACAAAGCTCTGCTATATTTTTAAGTCTCTGAATTTTCAATTATCATTCACATAGTCTATAGTCTTGAAAGATTAGTTGGAAATTGGAGAAGAGGAAGAAGCATCTCAGATTGTATTAGCAGCATGAATGACCACCACAATAGTCTATAATATGCATTAAACAGGTAGTCCTTGATTTACAACAGTTCCGTAAGTGACCGTTCAAAGTTACAAAAGCACTGAAAAGGGTGACTTATGACCGTTTTTCACACTTATAACCATTGCAGCATCCATAATCAAAATTCACAAGTTGGCAAGTGACTCACAGGATACTGTAACAGGGGTTATGTACCACCTTTTGAAATAATCTGAGAAGCAAAGTCAATCGGGAAATCAGATTCAGTCAACACCCTTGTTACTAATTTAACAATTGTAGAGAGTCACTTAACAACTGTGTCAAGAAAGGTCATAAAATTGGGGGGGGGGAATTCACATAACAATTATCTCATTTAGCAATAGAAATTTTGGGTTCAGTTGTGTTGTAAATCACGGATCACCTGTAATAATTATGCTGTTTTCTATCATTAACAACAGAAACTGTTGTTTCTTGTATCTGTACTAAATTTCAATAGGGATCCTCAAATGTAAGACATTCAATTACGATGATATCATTAGATTAAAATATGGAAAACTCAAGAGAAACTAATTAGGAAAACATTAACATCTGTGGGTTAATGTTAAATATTAAGACCCAAATATTCAGTAATGTCAATGAACAGAAGGTGAGTTCAACTCATGTGGCATCTCATGTTGAACTATGGATTTTAACTTAGCAAACCAAACTTTAAGGCCTTAGTCTTTCATCTAAAAGTAAGCAATGAGTGATCAGCAGTCACAGTTTAGAGGAAAGCAAACAGAAATATCAAAACACCTCTGAAGAATTATTAGCTGAAATTTATGACTTTGCAATACAGATACAAAGTCTAAAAGGACAACCTGGAAATGAAGATGGAAAAATGGAAAAACAAATTGCTTTCAAAACTTCATCAACTGACCTCCATGTTGCAACAAATTAACTGCATGCTGATCTACGTCACAACAGTTTCATACAAATGTTAGAATTATGCTTTATTGAATAAAAACGTCACACAATTACGAGAGCCAAAGCCAATCTCCCCGTCAGATGGAACATCTCTGACACTTTAAGTTAATGTTATTATTTGGTTAATTAAGTTACATCAATAAAAGAGAGTGGAGTAAAATTGGTATCATTTTTCTTTACCATTATTAACTCCATGCCTTGCAATATTAATTTATACTATGTTTCAACAAGCAGCATATTTGCACCAGAGTCTTACTAAAGTCTCAAAACATGTTGTTATATTCGTTTTAAAGATATAGAAGTTACTAGGTAAGGAGAGATTGGGGCTGAGCCTCAAATCTATTTCCTGGACTTGAAACTTCTATTTGTGCCAATGGAAGTATTTTTCACTGAGTTAATTGTTACAGGCAAGGCAGGGCTGCTTTTATTAAGGGTGGAAAGGATTTTGTTTCCATACTTCACTTTGAATAGTTCTTGTCAATTATGTGTCTTTCAGAAATGGACGCTGCCAATGTAACCAAAATTTCAAATAATCTCTCTTTGTTTCTGTACAAATTGTACCTGTAAGCTTAACTTCAAGACTAGACATAATGCTATTTTCCATATAACCAATGTGATTGTCTTAAAAAGAAAAAAAGTTATACCATGCATTAGTTCTACAGTATATCTGAAACTTCACTTGATAAAACTACAAAACCAATTAAAACGCTGATATTTAAAATTCAGTTAGTAGGCTGGCATATGTTGAATACAAGATTGAACTTGAAGGTATCTATTGACATGATGTTACCATCTTCTTTTTTTTCCCTTGCTATCTTCCATGTTCCTTCAAAAGTTTGAAAGACTAAAGATCCTCTAAGGCAGACTGAAGATGAAAGAGAAAAGGAATGATCTCCCACCACCACCACCACTGTAATGCTGATGAAAGCATTCACCATTAAAGGTGAATGATGGCAACGGGGACAGAAATTGCCATTGCTAAATCATGTCATGTGACCATGTCACTTAGTGATGGGAATTGATATTCCTATGTGCTGTTATTAAGCCAACCAGTGAGAAAATCAATGAGAATGTTACTTGGTTATCATTTGCAACTTCCTACAGATTCCCCATTGATTTTGCCCAAAAGAAGGTTGCAAATGGCAATTGTGTGACTATGGGATGCTGCCACCATCATAATCACAAGTTATCCACCAAGCACCCAGATCTCAATCATGTAATCATGGGGACATTGAAACAACTGGAACTCCAAGGACTAGTCATAAATACCAGTCATTCAGCACCATCACAACATTTGAACAGTAGCTGGAGTGGTCACTAAGTGAGAACTACGTGTAAATTTTACCCCAATGTTTAAATGTTAATGAGCTAGAATTAAGTCTTATGAATGAAACCTCAGATTCTCATTAAACTTAAAACATATTTCTCTTCTTTCACAGCCTGCTTTCACAATATGGACTAAGCCAAGATCATGAAGATTTAGATACATTCTTGTCTAAATAGATTCAAGAAAAAATATGTAATCCAAACTCTGCAATAATTTTAACCAGGCCACTTTCAGCCATGACTGTTATATAAATAACTAGTCTATAGTACATTTTTGCAATATTTAGTAATAAACAGTAGTGTGTCTACAATAACTAATCACAATTTAATTGCAGACCTAGACACACTCTCTTTAGAGTATCAAACTGAAATGTTCCACAATTTTCATGCTTCAATATGAGTGAATTATGTGTAATATTTTAATTTGATTGTTTGAAACTTTACTTCAAGATGCATCTATCATTTTTAAAGCCTTTAAGCCATAAAGTTGGATTATTTGAGAGACTGTCATTGCCCATTCAGGAAGATTCAATAGGGATCAACATGCTCGATCTCTTAAACAATATTATAAGATGTAGTAAACTTATATTTCCAGTCACTGCATATGAGAGTTAGCCCAAAGATACATACTGTCTGACCCTGAATCTACCAATTTGTATTAGAGTCTTAAAGACCTGGCTTTTCTCCAGACATTGTGTCAGGTGGATTTGTGACACTGTCTGATATGATTCTTTGTTGGATTCGCAGACTTTTTGTATTAGTTTTATATTTAGCAGGATTCTTGTATTAGTGTCATTATATTTCACACACTCTAAGAGTTTTAATTTTGTTCTGTTTAATTTTGGCACCTATACTAACCAACCAACCAATTGCTTGTCTGCCCTACATTTTATTCACAGCCTTTTGCTGTACTTCATTCTGGAAAATGAACCCATTTCCAGCCAAGTTTGAAGCAATGTTTCAAACTTTGGTTTGAAATGCATTTTGTTAATTAGCTGAATCTAATTGGGACTGCTTTCTACTCCCCCAAGTCAGAATATCTCTGTCCACACAATATAATGAACTACAAAATAACCACATTTATAATCTAATATACTATGCACATCTAATTCATTGTTTATTACTGGCTGCATCTTGTGAACCCATAAAAAGTGAGCTAACGGCAGTTAACTGAACTTTGGCAAGTATAGTATACAAGCAAAAACACCAGCAAAATATTGTCATATGCTTAAATGGAGCAGTGGGAAGGTTCAATATATTTGACCAAAGATATCCTGATTAGTTATAACTAGATATAATTAGACCATAATTTGCCCTACTGATTCAATACTGATAAGTGTTGAGAAAAGTGTGGACAGCTATCAAAGATGACATAGGAGACAGATTGTTTCATAGCTGCAGCTACTTGTTCTGGCTTGTATTTGATACAGCTTTATCAAGTTTGTAACATCAACATTCAGATTACAATCCATCCATTTCATGAATTCAGTTCCTCGGTAATTGGGAATTATCAGAACTATGGATCTCTCTACCTAAACTTTCATGGCTTTAACTGGAATGTCAAAGAGCATCCAGAAATCTCTAGGATTTCTTAAGTGTCCAGGATGGATTGTCCCTTTTGGGACATGGTATATATTGGACATTGGTATATGGTCAATAAAAAAGTCGCTAGGAAATATTATGATCATAATATGCTCATGAAGAAGTCTGTATTTTACAAGACCTAGTATTCCTTGCTTGATTTAAAACACTAGGCTAAGAGCAAAGCATGCATTATGCATCAAGCTGATCACATATTTATCTCATGGTTGCCAAAAGCAGTATTAAAATTTTCCAGAACCACTGATAGGGTTTTTTTAATGTCTCACCTGGGATATCTTAAGACAGTTCTTGCATGGAAACTGACAGATCAATAAAGTACTTTTCCTCTGGACAAATATACAAATTCATTTTGGACTGTATAATGTTGTTGAAAATACCATCGTATCTAACAAAATTGATCTTTCTTGGCAAAACTGTATTCACTATCAAAATCTGATCACAACATAGGTATGTGGAAATGTGTCATGGCTTGAAAAAGGAGATTTTTGAGGATCCCCAAAAAACAGTTGTTCATGCTCCCCAGGATAGAAACTTTGTTCAAGCCATGACACACAGAAATAGTTACAAAACCATTTCCAAAGAGTTTGGATTTCACCAGTTCACTCTCAGGCAGATTGTGTACAAATGGAGGTAATTCAACATCACTGTTACCCCTCCATAGGAGTGGTTGAGCAGCAAAGAGGTGCATAATATTCAGGGAGGTGTGAAACAATCCTTGAATAATGCCTAAAAAATTAAAGAACTTTCTTGCATTAGTGAATGTTCGATGTTCATGGAACCACCATCAAGAGAACAAAATTAAATAAAAATGCTGTGCATACCAGGGCTGCAAGGAGAAAATTACTACTTTCCAAAAAGAACATTGCTCCCTGTCTACAGTTTGCAAAAGACCAGGTGGATAAGCCAGAAAGCTATTGGAAGAATGTTCTGCGAATGGATGAGACCAAAATGTAACTATTAGCTTGAATGAAAAACATTAAACCTATCTCTTCTGTAAAACATGGTGGTGGCAGTATCATAGTTTGAACTTTTTTTGCTGCCTCTGGACCTGGACAGTTTGCCATCATTGATGGAGCTATGAATTCTGAATTGTACTAGCAACACTACAGGAAAATGTCTAGGTATCTGTCTATGAACTGAAATTCATTAAAAAGTGAGCCATGCAGCACAACAATGATCCAAAACATCCAAGTCATACAATCAAAGAATGATTACAGCAGACGGAAGTTAATGCTTTGAAATAGCCAAACCGAAGTCCTGACTGCAATCCTATAGAAACGTTGTGGAATGAACTGAAGTGGGCAGTTCATGCAAAGAAGCCCACAACTTCTCCAAGTTGAAACTCTTTTCTAAGGGAGGATGGGTTAAAAATCCTCCAACACAATCTACAAACTAATTAAGTTATTGAAAACATTTAGTTGCAATTATTATTGGCAAAGGGGTGACTCACCAGTTACTGAAAGAAAGATTCACATTATTCTGCCACGCAGAAATATGTAGCTTTGAATCATTTTCTTCAACAAACAAGTATAATGTTTTTGTTTAATTGGGTTCTCTTTAACTTTAAGATTTATGTGAAGAATAAATCACATTTTGGGTCATGTTTATACAGAAAGAATGAAAATTCAAAGGAACCCACAAACTTTCAAATACTATAATACACTATAAGGGATTCATTTCATTCCTTAACCCTCCAACACATCTAGAACCAATTTCTCCCTATTAGTTAAGAGGCTAATGATTCTAATAAGAAAAGGACTTACATAGTCAGTAAATAATAAAAAAAATATCATTAAAACTCTAAATAGGATTCCAACCCCCCAACAAAAAACCCTACACAGATTACTTGTGTAAGATAAAGCCTTACAGAGATAAAACAAACTGAAATGTTTAATTACTGAAAGTTTCAAAAGCTTCAAATGTAATGAACAAAAATGCAATAAAACTGGGCTCAAGCAACTGATGCAAGCCTTGAACCTGATGCCCAATCCATTCCCCCCAATATATATATATATATATATATATATATATATATATATGTGTGTGTGTGTGTGTGTGTGTGTGTGTGTGTGTGTGTGTGTGTGTGTTTTAATTTGTGCTGATAAATAAATAAAGGGAGACTAGTTTAGTTCTATTTCAAGCTATTTAGCTCTCATCAGCTAGCCATACCCTTACTGAGATTTGAACCTGGGCTATATTACATACTAGGCAAACATCTTAGCCATTAGGCCACAGGCTCTTATCCGTTATCAGCGAAAATATATATATGGAAAAGTTGAAATTTTGAGTTATGCAAGCTTGGTTCTAGAAGTATTTCTGGGAATTGCCACACCCACAAGGACCCCATTGATGACCAGGCTCAAGAGACTATAACTTCCAAGTTCAAAAAAAAAGTGCAAAGCTTTAACTTTTCAGCATTTGTATCAACATATACCAATTCAGCGACTAATTAAGGATAATTGTTGGTAGTTAGTAGAGGAAAAACCCCAAGTGTCAAAAGTGGAGGCTGAATAACCCTGGGATGCAGTGCCATCTAGTTTCCTTCCAAAGCAGTTCAGGGAGACAGCTTTTCTCAGGTGGCTTCCCCTCCCACCCCATCTTCTTTGGGAATAGCAATATCCCAACAGAAGGTCCACTACAACAGCCCTGCTACTACTAAACAGGAGCCTTCTTGACCTTCGACAAAAGAAACACTCCTTAGCAAAAAAAAGCTCCTGGCTCTCCCTAGATGCTATTTCCTTTCCATCTTGATTAAGTAAGTAAAATCTTTATTACAAAGACCAGCAATACACATTAGTTTTTACACTATATTAAAAAAAATACTAACATTAAAATATAATTCAAAAGTATCGACATTAAAAGTGGAGAATAACATAATGGTCCAAAGATTGTTAGAGGTATGTCTATATTAAAAAATACTAACATTAAAATATAATTAAAAAGTATCGACATTAAAAGTGGAGAACAACATAATGGTCCAAAGATTGTTTAGAGGTATGTCCAGATAATTGGTACAAGATGACAGCTATACTTCTGTAGCCAGTTTTTTTCCTTTCCATCTTGATTAAATTACATCAAGGTGTGTGTGTGGAAGCATCAAAGCCCAAGGAAATCTCGGGCAAAAAGGAAGCTTCAAATGGGGACAAGTTAAAGAAGACTCGGGTGGAAAAAAAAATGCATGAGCCCAACTATATTTCTGTAGCCAGTTTTTTTTCCTTTCCTTCTTGATTAAATTACATCAAGGTGTGTGTGTGGAAGCATCAAAGCCCAAGGAAATCTCGGGCAAAAAGGAAGCTTCAAATGGGGGGACAAGTTAAAGAAAGCCTTGCAAGACTCGGGTGAGAAAAAAAATGCATGAGCCCAAAGCAGAATGAATGCAGCTGGAAGCAGGGAAGAGTGGAATTCTACCAGGGGAGGGGAAAAAAAGGCCGGCCGAGCAGCGAAGCATCGGCGATGCCGCTACGCCCAACCGCGGTGTGTGTGTGAAGGAGAGGGGGGGGGTCGGCTGCAAACGACTCCATCAAATGGAGACCCTACTTGAAAGCCAGACAATCCCCCCCCCCGCCGCCGCCGTCGCCGCCCCCCGAAAATCCCCAATTCTGTTAATATTTTCCATTCAACTCTTTCGGCTCCAAGGCTTTTTTCTTTGCAGCAGGTGAGCCCCCCCCCCACATCACACACAGGCATGCACACACACACACACACACACACGCTCTTAAGCGCGCATCTTTTAATGCACGTTTTCTTCCACAAACGCAAACCCGAAGAGCTTTTGAGCCTCCCCGACGCTACCCGCTCCTCTCCAAAGGCTGCTCTCCCCCGTCTTTTTATTTCAAACCCACCACCACCACCACCACCCCGGCCGCCGCCGAAGAAGAGCCTTTCAGGTACCTCATACTGGATGTATTGCTTCCGCCACTCCGGAGTGATGTGTGCGGAAAGGTGCTCGGCGAACTTCATGCTGCCGCCGCCGCCGCCTCCCCCCTTAAGGCTTCCGAGCCTCGCCTGCTTTACTTCTCAGCCTCGCTCGGTCGCCTCAGAGCCGGCTGGGATGTCTTCTTGTCGGTGCTTGAGGTGCGGGCGACGGAGGCGACCTCCGCGGCGCATGAGCCCCCCCCAGTCCTTGAATCTCTTCTTCCGCGCACGATTCCGGCCCTTAGCGCGCTTTTTTTCCCCCTTTCAGGAATGCCCTCGCGCGGCCGTCGTCGCCCGCTGTGGCCCCGCAGCCTCCTCCGGCGCTCCTGAGGCAGCGGCCACCTCCGCCGCCATCTTTGCTCTCCTCCGTTGGCCTGGGCCCGCCTTTCCACGCTGAGGGACCTGACGTCATCGCCCCCAGGAACCGCCTTCCTCCCGAAGAGCAGACGTAAGGCGAAAACAAAGGTGGGGAGGGGAGGGGAGGGGGGAGAGAGAACGAACACTGCCGTCGGCCACGCCCACTTCCCCTCCTCGCCGCCTTTCTTTCGATCCCGCACAAACGGAGCCAGAGGAGCGTGAGGAGCTCGGAGGAGGGGGGGGCGGAGCCGTCGTTGGGGAACGCCCACGGCACGCCCTGAGTGGTAGCGGATTTTCAAACAAAACGGGATCTGGGGGTTGGGAACGCCCCCTTTTTCTGCCCTGCGGCAGCGACTTGTGAGGCGACCGGGAATGTTCCACGCGGCGTCTTTGAGGCAAAAGGGGGGGGTGTGTGTGACATATTAAGGTCCCCTTTGCTTTATCCTAGGGTTACTTTCCCACGCTTGGAAGGGAAGGGAATGCGGCGTTTTAAAAAATGTTCTTTTTTTTTTAAAATGAAAAGTTTTAATAAATTTTACAAATATTTCCCCTTCCCTCCTTCCCTCCACCCCAGTGGTGGGTTTCAAAAATTGTTGGAACCTACTCTGTGGGTGTGGCCTCCTTTGTGGGAGTGGCTTGCCACCCATGTGACTGGATGGGAGTGGCTTGCCACCCATGTGACCCAATATGAAATTATGAATTAGTACTTAGGTCGGTCCAAGTAGCTATTCAGAAACTCTGGCATTGAAGCACGCAAGTCTGAAAGCTGTCAAGTTACAAGATCCTTCCCAGTGGTGGGTTTCAAAAAATTTTGGAACCTACTCTGTGGGTGTGGCCTCCTTTGTGGGAGTGGCTTGCCACCCATGTGACTGGATGGGAGTGGTTTGCCGCCCATGTGACCCGATATGAAATTATGAATTAGTACTTGGGTCGGTCCAAGTAGCTATTCAGAAACTCTGGCATTGAAGCATGCAAGTCTTAAAGCTGTCAAGTTACAAGATCCTTGCCAGTGGTGGGTTTCAAAAATTGTTGGAACCTACTCTGTGGGTGTGGCCTCCTTTGTGGGAGTGGCTTGCCACCCATGTGACAGGATGGGAGTGGCTTGCCACCCATGTGACCAGATATGAAATTATGAATTAGTACTTAGGTCGGTCCAAGTAGCTATTCAGAAACTCTGGCATTGAAGCATGCAAGTCTTAAAGCTGTCAAGTTACAAGATCCTTCCCAGTGGTGGGTTTCAAAAAATTTTGGAACCTCTTCTGTAGGTGTGGCCTGCTTTCCGGGTCCACTGGTGGAACCTCTTCTCACCGGTTCGGTAGATTTGACGAACCGGTTCTACCGAATAGGTGCGAACTGGTAGGAACCGACCTCTGCTCCACCCCAACCCCGCCAACCCTCCCTCCCCCCCAACTTCCCAGAGCAAAATACAGGGTATAAACATTTAACAATCATAGACTAACATAAGCTAACCAACTATAACATCTTACCTCCCTCTTGTACTTTAACTCCGCTTTTGTTAAGCTAAATTTGGATAAATTACAACATTCCTTGTTCATTCATAAACTAATTGAAGTTCCTTAGTCCAATGTTTATTTTGAATGTAGTCCATCCATCTTCTCCATTCCAACTTGTGTTTCTCATCTGAATAGTCTTTCCAATATGCTGAGATTTTAGCCATCTCTGCTAAGTTTACTACTTTTAATGTCCATTCTTGAATAATAAGCAATTCTTCCTTCTTCCAGAAATCTTGTTGCTGTTATTAAATTCAGAATCAAATTAACTGTAGAGTCTGTAATTATACCTAGCAAAAAAACAACAGGAGTGAACTTTATCCTCTTTTTAAAAATATTTTAAATAATCCACCATATTGTTTATCCAAAATGCTTTAGCACTAACATACTGGTTCGAGAAAGTGATTTTATATGGATAATTAGCACCTGAGATCTTTCGTTGTATTTATTTCTGATAACATTATATATAATGCATATATACATGTACACACACACACACGTCATTCTATGATAGGTGTATTCACTCCCACATAAATTTTCCTTGTGTGCTATCAAGTTTTTTGATTGGAGATCATGAAGATTGATTAATTAATTATATACCATCAAGTTTCTTCATGACAATGAAGAAAACTAACATGTCTTCTAACCTGTATTCATAGCGAATATAACCTGCTGTTAGTGGTCCATTTAGCTTTCCTTCCACCTTTCCCAGCATTAAAACTTTTTTCCATAGATGGATTTTCACATAGTGCGTCTGAAGTAGTATAATTTGAAGCTTTATCCTTTGGGCCTCATGTGACAACTCTAAATTGAGAAAAAAAATGAACAAGTTTATATTTTCATGTGGATGCTCACAGCATGTCAAGCCACAAATCACTTGGTGAAGTTTAACTTAGTATTCCGTCCTAATTTAACATCAGTGTATACACTTATAGAGAGATTCCACAGATCAATTGGATATTTTGTTCGAAATGTTAAGTGTGATAATCATATCCACATATGAAGAATTCAATTAGCTATTTTAATGCTCAAGGCAATGCATAAAAATCTTCTTAAACTGATAGTGTTTATGCCTGTGTTAGGTAAGTTTTAGTGGCATTCAGATTTTGCCCTCATGCTCACATAGGGATTTCAGACTAATTCTCTGTTTGACTCCTCCCTCTAACTCAAGACAGTCTCTCTCCAATATGGGGATGGATGAATGGATTGTTTCATGTATGCTGTGCCCATTTTTCACTCACAAAAGAATATTCTGATGAAGAAATCTATGGCAGCACTTTGCAAAAATAATGTGGTTTCACACACATGCTCCTAAACTCCACTTATTAGGACAAATAAATATGCATGAAAAGGAAGATCCAGTATACTGTATATACTCAAGTATAAGCCTAGTTTTTCAGCCCACTTTTTGGGCTGAAAAAAGCCGCCTCGGCTTATACTCGAGTCAGTGAAAAATTTGCCCGAAATGGAGGAGAAAAAGGGGCGGGGCCATGCCGCTGGGTGATGCTCGTGAATGGCCCGGCGCCCCTGGGTTTCCCCTCCCTCTGTGTCAGTTGGCCGCGCAGCGTGCACCGCACCATCCCCCCTCCTCACGTTCTAATGTAATGCAGGGCTGTCTTACGATTCCCCTTCCTCCCCCTCCTGCCGCTCTGCAACGATGTCCCACCTCCTCCTTGTTATGGCAAGCAGCCACATAGCGATGTCCCACCTCCTCTGGTACAGTGATCCAATGATAGGAATCACTGTGCCGTGTGTCATAGGAGGCGGGACATCATCATCACAGCGGGACATCAGCATCATGAGGTGAGTGAAGTATTTCATTGAATACACCGGTATTGTGTGATAATAATTTGTTATGCAGAGCAAATTTTTACAATGGCTACTGTATATTTAATGGGCACAGGCAGGCTGTGTGTGTTATTCAATGGGCAATGGCATTATTGGTATCTATTTTTATTTTTGAAATTTATCGGTAGCTGCTGCATTTTCCACCCTAGGCTTATACTCGAGTCAATAACTTTTCCAGTTTTTTTTTGTGGTAAAATTAGGTGCCTCGGCTTATATTCGGGTCAGCCTATACTCGAGTATATACGGTAAACTGCAACTAATAGTTCAGGAAATTTTGGATTTTGTCCTGGTTTCCATAAGTTACCATAACTTAAATACTGCCCAAGAACTGAAGAGAAACGCATGTGCCCGCAGCAGCTTAAAGTGAGCAAAGTAATTGGGCAGATCAACCACTGATGTATCATCAAGGAAGCATTCCAGGTCATGTTCACTACAATAACTCTTTCAGAAGAGGGGAAACTCCACTTTAAAGGTGGAACAGCTAAAGATGATTTAAAGCTGCTTTAGCTGTGGGTTAGCGATGAGACAAAATGACAGCAATATGTTATAAAAACAATTAGCAGGGCATGTTTGAGCTGTGGTTAGATGAGCTCCAGGAGAAAAACTGGGCTCATCCCTACTCAAATAACCAAACCTCCTTGGATCAGATCAAGCAGTGTATTGGACCAATCCTAAATCCCCAATAATCTCCCAACTGCTAATACAAGCACTCTATAAGGACAATATAATTTTCCTGCTAATTTCTCTCAACTACTGTCATTAAGTGGCAAAGTCCTTCTTGTAAAGGGAGTAATAAATAACTATCATGTCTAGTAGCCATAAACAGCTATGATTCAACCATTTAACCAGGTTAATGGCCTGCTTTGAATAGTATAGAATTGTGGTCTCATATCAGCTCTTATATAATTGAAAAGGAAAAACAACTTTTAAGCCAAGCTGGCTCAGGAACGTTTTCTTGCCAATAGTATGAAGAGGTTTGATATTAACTTCTGGAGAAATTTTCTGGGTTCTGAGTCAAGCCTACAAGTCTGGAACTTTCCTGGTAGCCTCCTATCCAAGAAGTAATATCTGACCCTGCTTAACTTTTCCAGTCATGAAAAAGTCATCAAGATCAGTCATGAGTCAATCCTGAGCCGAGGTGGCGCAGTGGTTAAATGCAGCACTGCAGGCTACTTCAGATGACTGCAGTTCTGCAGTTCGGCTGTTCAAATCTCACTGGCTCAAGGTTGACTCAGCTTTCCATCCTTCCGAGGTGGGTAAAATGAGGACCCGGATTGTTGTTGGGGGCAATATGCTGACTCTGTAAACAGCTTAGAGAGGGCTGAAAGCCCTATGAAGCGGTATATAAGTCTAACTGCTATTGCTATTGCTATGTCTAGGTGATCTGAAGATTATAGCCACTTAGTGTTGTCCTAATTTGTGCAAGGAAACCTAAATAATTCATATTTATGTGAAACACTGGGAAAGAAGGAAGAAGGTTAAACTGTAGCCTTTCTCAGTTTCTTGTCTCTTGATTGACTAGACTTCATCTCATTGAATTTCCAACCAATATACTGTAGCCATTTGACATACATGTAAGTGGGGGGGGGGAGTCATGGGTGGGTTCCTGCCAGTTCTAACCTCTTCTTTAGAAGAGGTTCCACAAATCTACAGTGCCGTTTAGAACCGGTTCCAGCTCCCTTCCCCTCGTCCATCCACACATCATCAAGATGAAGAGCGAGAGGAGGAATTCTGGGAGTTGAAGTCCACAAGTCTTAAAGCTGTCAAGTTTGAACACCCTTGAGGATTTTTTTTCTAAAGGGTTAGGGGTGCAAGGGTCTTGTAACTTGACAGCTTTAAGACTTGCGTGCTTCAAATGCCAGAGTTTCTGAGCCAACATTTTGGTTGCTAAGCAAGAGCGTTGTTAAGTGAGTTTCACCACATTTTACAAGTTGGCCACGCCCACCCAGTCACATGGCTGGCAAGCCACTCCCACCTGGTCACATGGCCGGCAAGCCACTCCCACAAAGCAGGCCACATTTACAGAAGAGGTTCTAAAAAAATTTGAAACCCACCACTGGGGGGAGTGGAAATAACACTGAAGAAGGGGATTTATTGGTTAGTGTGCTGCCCCAGCAGTATATAGCTAGTGTAGGAATTAAGAACTCTCTCCTTTAAGAAACTACCTCATGGGAAATGTCTGCAGAGGCTGCCTTATGGGAAATGTAGTTCCATGACATGTGATCACATCTCTGTTTATGATTGGCCACTGGGGCATTTTGCCCACATACAAAGTTTATTCCCGGTCTGTTTGAATGCCTTTGTGAACTGGAATAGTAGTGTGTATCTCCGCTCAGCATAGGAGTGAAATCATCATCTTTTTACACCAGGCGATGGGACAGATTATGGAAAGTCAGAAGTATCTTAACACTGAACTGTAAGTTTTGCTGTTAAGAATGCCTGATAATAAACTTGATCTGAAAGAGATTCCTAAGCATGGAGTTAACTGAACAGGCGTATTTCACCTTAGCATGTGCTAATCCAGCTCTTAACAGAATGAAATATAGGTAAAGGTATAGGTATAGGTGCTTTATTTGTATGCCGCCCTTTTCCCTGGGGGGACTCAGGGCGGCTCACAGTTCAGAGGGAAGGGAGGACAAACCAGATTAAACACATAAGACAATACATCGTTAAAAGCACAACATTCATACAATTCGGGTGGGGTTGAGGTCTTTAGCCCCAGGCCTGTCGGGACAGCCAGGTTTTAAGGGCTATGCGGAAGGTCTGGAGGGTGGTGAGGGTACGAATCTCCACGGGGAGTTCATTCCACAGGGTCGGAGCTGCCACCGAGAAGGCTCTCCTCCGCGTGGTTGCCAGTCGACACTGACCGGCTGATGGAACTCGGAGGAGGCCTAATCTATGGGATCTAATTGGTCGAGTGGAGGTGATTGGCAGTAGGCGGTCTCTCAAGTACCCAGATCCAATACCATGAAGGACAAACTGCATCAGTCCAACCAACAGATAAACTTGTGAACTATGGGAAATCAATCCACGCAAAAAAATTGCAAAGAGACAAGTAAGTGGCCTGAATCAAATCTTCAAGCTCTTTGACATCTAAGTCAGAACAGTTGCAAATGATTGTTATCCTTGTAAATAAGTCACTGCTGCCAAGGTTTCTACTAATTGCCTTGGGGTATAGATTAATAAGAGCTCTTAAGTGCTCAGGACAGTGTAGCTGCATGGTATTATGTAAATGATTATGTAAATGAATGAACTTCAACTGGAAAACAGCAGTACAGTTGGTGGTACAGTTGTTTTCAACTGTTTCCCAGTTGTACTAAGCCATAATGTGGCTTGTCTGACTTAGTGTATTAGATGAATGCCATAATCATGTTTGAACAGACTGGCTTAACATGTTGGATAAACTATATCAAAGTTTCTCAAAACTACCACTACCATCACCACCACAGGGAAAAAAAATCTATGCTTAAATTTGGTGCAGAAACTGAAGTTAAAACCAGACAAAATGAAGTGTTGTCAATCAATAGGAAATAGTTCTGGGACTGATGTCCAGATTATGGAGAATGCAGTTACAGTCCTTGTAAAAGAAGGGGGAAGTAGATTGGGAGTTAGATTCACAGATGATGGCAATTGTAAATAATGCATAAAATATTATTTCAGTCTTAATATGAAATAATTTGAAGAGCCGAGGTGGCGCAGTGGTTAAATGCAGCACTGCAGGCTATTTCAGCTGACTGCAGTTCTGCAGTTCAAATCTCACCGGCTCAGGGTTGACTCAGCCTTCCATCCTTCCGAGGTGGGTAAAATGAGGACCCGGATTGTTGTTGGGGGCGATATGCTGACTCTGTAAACCGCTTAGAGAGGGCTGAAAGCCCTATGAAGCGGTATATAAGTCTAACTGCTATTGCTATATCAGCTTGTTTCACATTTGAGACTCTTTGACAACTTCTTAAAATTGTTCTTTTTAAAACATTTCTCCTAAAAGCCAGTGTGGAACAAACTGCCTTGAAGTTGGCTTAGGCTAAGGAAATAGAGGTTCAAATCCACGCTCATAATAGGAGCTTGTTATGTGACTTTGGGCCAGTTATATCTTACCATTTTACCTTGGGAAATCCTCGTGTAAACTGGCCCGAACTCCTGCAGAAAGTAGAATAGACGATTTTGCTGTTTTTTTTATTTTATCCCATTTTATTAGTTTTGTAAATAATTCAAGGTCGCAAACATACCGAGTATTCTTCCATCCCCCTAAACCAAACTCAAATCAAGTGAGGCATGGCACTGAGACTTGGTAACACCTCATACTTCCTCTGTTGAAGGTATAATATTACAGGCCTGATGGGAGCAGGATCACACTGTATGAGTAATATTTTCCACGGATTCCAATTTCTCTTTCTATCCAGTAGAGTTATCTCAAACTACTGGGGAAAAAAATCTATCAATACATAAGTGTTGTGCTAATAGTAGCTTCTGGGAAGTCTTAGAAATAGAATGTAGCGGGGTAGAGAAAGTTCAACAGTAGAATTATTACTGTAATGGTCTCATGTTTTGGGACAGTGTCACTTTGTTTTCAGTCAAAAAATATAATAACATTTTTTTTTTTCTAGGATAAATCAAGGACAGGTCACTCAGCTGGTCAGGCATTCAGCTCTGAGTCAAAAATGTAGGCATAAACTAGGGATTTTTCCCCCTCTAAGCTTCTTCTCTGGGTATTGTTGATTCACTATGGAAAATACTGTAGAATTATGCGTCCTGGAAAATTGCAAGCAACCCATTGCACTTTCTTAAATTTTATAAGGCAGAATAACCATTTGAATTATTAGCCATAAAATGTATAAGAAAGTTATTTATAAATCATACATCATAATCCCACAACTGAATATAACTGAGCAAATCGGTTGTCAGCGTTCCAAGTACCATGCAGAATTAAATCAGAGTCAAAGGCTAAAGTATCCTTAAAGTTCCAATTTAATAAGACAGGCATGTTGGCATCGTGCTATGGAATCCCAATACTGGAAATGACATCAGGATTCCACCCAGTTAAAAGTTCATGATCTTGTCCCCACACCCACAATCCATCACATGGTCCAACTACTATCAAATATTGCATTTCTTTTTTTAAAAAAAATATTTTTATTCTTTTTAAACAAAACAACAGATACAAAACAAAGCAAGAATTAAAAAAACAACTTTCCTCCATTTCATCAAGCATGTCGTTTGGTTACAAGTTTTTGTGCATCAACTCTTAAGATTAAGAATAACATTGCTGGTTTTGCATTAAGCATAACTGAATATTTCGCTGTCATTGAGCATTATGTGTTCAAAGTACCCTTAATATTCTTTCATTTGCAACAATCCTTATTTCCTTGAATTCATAATTATCTATCAAATAACAATGAGTTTTTAAAGCATTATAATATCACCTCTCTCCAAGGAGAAAAAGCAGAGATTAGAACAAAGAATTCCCATTAATTTATAATATACGTTCATATTTTCAATTGACCATAATGTCACCAATCATCAGAAATATTGCATTTCTGTTCTTACTGATTCCAAGTATTGGCCAGAGGCAGAGAAACAAGATTTACCCGTGCAAAATGCAAATCTTCTTCGTAAGTATTCCAAAAAATGCTTCTTTTCCTTTTCCTTATATAATCTTTGAGCAAACAACCTGCTTTTTTCTGAGGCTGATCCAACTGCAACAGCAGATTATCTTCTGCTGCATTATCTTTAACTGAGGCTTGTAGAAGTATTTTAATGAGTGATGTTTAGGGATCTTCAACAGAAGCTTTCGTGGCCGCAACTGAAAAACTACTGACCTTACACAAAGCTCAAATCTTATCACTACTTGATACTCATTTCCTGAACAACGTGTACTTTAATATATTACTTTTTGTAAATAGAAGTGGGGGGTTAGGAAAATCAACAGCATCTCCTCGCTGAAGTTTCATGGGTCAAACTTGGCTTGTTTGAAAATAAAATTATGCTGATGGTGCAACAATGTATCAGGCTTTCCCAAAGTCACAACATAGAAATAACTTAACTAAAATTTTAGCCTGTACCATCTCCCCTGTTTTTGGTATATGCAGTCCTCGGGTTACGACCACTATTGAGCCAATAATTTATGTTGCTAAGTGAAACATTTGTTAAGTGAGCTTTGCCCCATTTTACAATTTTTCTTGCCACGGTTGTTAAGTGAGTCATTTTGTTAAGTTAGTAACAGGGTTGTTAAGTGAATCTGGCTTCCCCATTGACTTTGCATGTCAGAAAGTCACCACGTGACCCTGGGACCTTGCAACTGTCATAAATATGAACCAGTGGCTAAGCACCTGAATTTTGATCATGTGACCCTGGGGATGTTGCAATGGTTGGGGGAAATGGTCATAAGTCACTCTTTTCGGTGCCGTTGTAACTTTGGACAGTCACTAAATGAACCGTTGTAAGTCCAGGACTACTTGTATTCAATTATCTATATTTCATGCATACTGATAAACATAGTTACCGTAGAACCCGGCAAAGTTGAGGTATTTTTAAAACTTGGCATGGAGTCACTTAATGATTGTGGAAGAACACAAATACAATAAATGAATCAGTTACGTGATGGGTTTCCCCCAGTGGTGGGTTTCAACTTTTTTTAGAACCTCTTCTGTAGGTGTGGCCTACTTGGTGGGAGTGGCTTGCCAGCCATGTGACCAGGTGGGAGTGGCTTGCCGGCCATGTGACTGGGTGGGCGTGGCCAACTTGTAAAATGTGGTGAAACTTACTTAACAACGCTCTTGCTTAGCAACCAAAATGTGGGCTCAGAAACTCTGGCATTTGAAGCATGGAAGTCTTAAAGCTGTCAAGTTACAAGACCCTTGCACCACTAACCCTTTAGGGGAAAAACCCCAGGGATGTTCAAACTTGACAGCTTTAAGACTTGTGGACTTCAACTCCCAGAATTCCTCCTCCAGTCATGTTGGCTCAGGAACTCTGGCATTGAAGCGTGCAAGTCTTAAAGCTGTCAAGTTACAAGACCCTTGCACCCCTAACCCTTTAGGGAAAAAAAACCCCCAGGGGTGTTCAAACTTGGCAGCTTTAAGACTTGTGGACTTCAACTCCCAGAATTCCTCCTCTCTCTCTTCATCTTGATGATGTGTGGACGGACGGGCGGGGGGGAGGGAGCTGGAACTGGTTCTAAACGGCACTGTAGATTTGTGGAACCTCTTCTATATAAGAGGTTAGAACTGGCAGGAACCCACCCCTGGTTTCCCCCCTGAGAAGCTGGTTGGGTGCTACTATCCTTTCAACCCTTACATTCTAGAATTTTCTGAAATGAGAGGAGGGAATGCTGGTTAGCAAAGTTCTGTTAGACATCTTTTCATTGTAACGGTGAAAAACAGGCTCTCTCCTATATCACAAAGACATATCCTTATTATGCCCTTCCCATCCTTAATAATGCTCATTTTTATGGATTTCTTCCCCACAAATATACTTTTGTATTTTTTCAGATGTAGATAAAGAACTGTGAAAAATCTGTTTTCCGCTCCTCTCTTGCACCTGCTTTGTCAAATTAACATAGTAGAATCCTTTATAAATAGAACAAGTCTTTTGAGTAATTACACCTTTAGTGTTCGTGTAGTTTAGAGAAGAAAAGGGGAAACCACATTTTTCTCATGTGAAAAAGATTAGATTCGTATATGGATTATAAAGACAGGTGTGCATATGTATAAAATGAAATGATTACTATTCAGCTTATAGGCTATGACCAGTGCAAATTCATTTCTGCATGCCAATTAAAACAATTTTGATGACAATTTTCATAGAGGAATGTTGTCTTCTTACAACATCTGTTAACTTATTTAATTAACGTACTTTTATGGGTTTATACATGAACCTTAAATGTTGTGGTCTGGGTTCATATAAACTACTAGGCTAAAATGTGGTTGATTAATCAGTGATCCAATATTATGGAAACGCAACCAAAGAGGTGAGCCTCTAGTCACCAACCCCATTTCCACCGCCCGCTCTTATATAACTCATGCCCTTATCACTCTTCGGCTGAACTACTGCAGTGCATTCTACATGGACGCTGCTTTCATAGGCCACTCAGAGGTTACCACTGATCTAGAATATACCAATTCATGGTGCTAACTGGCACAAATTAACAGGACCATACTACACTTCTGCTACAGGCCCTGCGTTGGCTTAGAGATAGAACGTGAAGTGCTGCTTTGGCCTATATATTCTGATGCAGTGGTGGGATTCAGCCGGTTCGCACCCACCATTGTTTTACACTATCCTTTCCTCGCCGCGTCCACCAAGCCACGCCCACCAAGCCATGCCATGTCCACCAAGCCATGCCCATAGAACCGGTAGTAAAAAAAATTTGAATCCCACCACTGATATATGTGTACACACACACACACACACACACACACACACACACACACACACACAATCTTCCATATAGTATAATAGTACTCATCTGACACTCCTATCCCTTCTTTTAGATTCGTTTTAGACCCTTGATTTTTTGATACATATATTTGTTTATATTGTCTAGCTAATCATGATATATTTTAGACTCTGGTGTATCTTTCCATAATTTTTAATTGATGATACTTCACCAGTGGTGGGTTTCAAAAATTGTTCGAACCTGCTCTGTGGGTGTGGCCTCCTTTGTGGGAGTGGCTTGCCACCCACGTGACCGGATGGGAGTGGCTTGCCACTCATGTGACCGGATATGAAGATGCCGACGACACTTGTCAGAACCACCTTAAATTACCTCACACACAGCACTGGCGTGCATAAGAATAGGATATAAACTTGTTTTTTAAAAGGCATCTTTGGTTTGCGTTAAAACAACTTCAACACACGCAATGTTCTGATTGCACCACAAACGCAGTAGTCATCCTTACCTTTCACAGAGGCACTGAGTTTTGTAAATATGAGCATGATAGTGTAGAATAATCATATCCAAGGACCAGTGGTGGGTTTCAAAAAGGTTTGGAGCCTCTTCTGTGTGTGGCCGGCTTTTCGGGTCCACTGGTGGAACCTCTTCTAACCGGTTCGGTAGATTTGATGAACCGGTTCTACCGAATAGGTGCGAACTGGTAGGAACCCACCTCTGTACTTCACCCTCCTTCTGGTAGTGTATGATCATAATAAAAGTCTGATTTGATTTGAAGGTTGGGATTAAGGCAATATTGCAACAAACATGAGTTTGCACTGTCGGTGGCAAATGACCTCCATTTTGGCTGCCTGATTTTAGCCATCTTGGCCAGGGCCGGATTTAGATGAAAAGAGGCCCTAGGCTATTCCACTTATGAGGCCCTTTCACCTCCCATTTATAAGTTTGTAAATTACATGAGAGACAATAAAATACATCATTACTGTGATATATATCAATATATATCAATATATATAGCTGGCCTCCCGACGGAGGACGGCTCTGCTCTGCGGCAAAGGCAGCGAGGCCAGCCGCCTCCCCTGCTGCGCTCAGCTGCCCGGCTCGGCCCCCTCGCCCTCACCTGCCTGGCCGCTGGTGGGCTCCGCGTCGATGGGGCGGCTACTGGGAGCGGCCACACCTCTCGCCCAACCGCCGGTGCCGGGAACGTGGGCGGGCTCCCCAACTGCCGCGGCGCTGAAACAATCTTAACCAATACATTTTTATCTTTGTTTATTAGTCATATGCGTAGAATTTCTCCTTATTTTCCGTTCAGTGTTTTAGTGTTCACTGTTTTTAGAATAGCGTAATTTTAATTTTGCTAACAATTTGAATGTAGGCCCCTCTTGATCTTGAGGCCCTAGGATGAAGCCTAGTTAGCCTATAGGAAAATCCGGCCCTGATCTTGGCAGACTTGGAAGTAATGTTAACGTTGGGAATGAGCAATCCCTTGCTTTTATTGTCATCTTCCAGGGAACAACACACACACACACACAGACACACAATGGAGGTTGTGGCCTCCAATTAATCTATCAAATGCTGCCAACCCCTAGCTTAGCATTATGTCCAAACCTAACTATTGAGCTTCATGGATTTGGTTCAAGGTTGTAGGGACTGGTTAAAGAGTTTCCGAACAGAGATACATGGCTTCCACTGGTATCGGAGTCCTTACATTGTGATTCTGAACATCTGATCCCCATGCCTACTGGATTGAAAGCAAGCAGGAATATCCAGATAGCAATAGCTTGTACTTGTACTAGTTACTTGTACTTGACGCCTCTTCACCCATCGTGGGTATAGGCGACTTCCATGGAAATTTGACGCCACTGTTTTCGGTCCTGGGCTAGGGTTGTCAGGTGGTGCAGCCAGTCGCTATTATATGATTTTCGGCTAAGATTGAATGGGCGCATGACTATATCTTCGGCTTTCCGTTTGAAGTGACGCAAAGTGGTTAGACGAACACCTCCTTTTGGCCGTTTCCAGGTCGGACCAGGCTCTGCAAGCAGGGAAATTTTTGGGATTCGATTATCTGGCATTCTCAATGGATGGCCTAGCCAGCGCCAGCGTCTAAGTTCTATAATGGCAGATACATTTTCATTGATATCACATCTTCGGCGGATTTCAGCATTGGATATTCTTTCAGAGTACTTGATTTTCGTAAGTCTACGCAGACGGAATTCCAAACAAGCTGTGTGGCATAATAACAGCCCTTTATCGCCATACATCCTGCAAAGTAAAAGATAGCAATAGCAATAGCAGTTAGATTTATATACCGCTTCATAGGGCTTTTAGCCCTCTCTAAGCGGTTTACAGAGTCAGCATATCGCCCCCAACAACAATCCGGGTCCTCATTTTACCCACCTCGGAAGGATGGAAGGATGAGTCAACCCTGAGCCGGTGAGATTTGAACAGCCGAACTGCAGAACTGCAGTCAGCTAAAGTAGCCTGCAGTGCTGCATTTAACCACTGTGCCACCTCGGCTCTTTTTCCGGATGAAACGCACCTCCATGCAAATGGAGCCTTGCACTCTGGCACTGCTAGAAAACTTTTGCCTTCATTTTAGAAGACGACTGGTAAAGTGGAAAATTAAGAGATTCCAGTTCTACGTTGGAGGAATTTGAGCTCCTTAGTTCACGGACAAAGGGAAGTATCAGGTTGTTTTCTAGCTACGGAATGCTTTCCTTGAGGTTTAACTGTAGGTCAGCTTGAGGTTTACGCAATCCCCAACAGACCATCGCCAAGGTAACTGGGAATTGGGGCATCCTCAATAGCCGTCTTAGGGCTAGCGCAAGGCCGAAAGAGAGCCAAATCTTTGCTCCATAGGAATAATTCCCCATCTCTTGTTATTTTCTCTGCAGTAAGCACTTAAAGTTATTTTTTGGAAAAGAAATTGTTTCAAATATCCAGATCCAGATTTTTTGCTGTTACTGTGTAGGAAGTTATCACCCAGTCCTCTCCCAGAAAAATGAAATATCCTAGGAAATATTGAAAAGGCAGAATATTTCTCTGGATGTGGAAAGAAAGAAACATGTTTTAAAAGACAGAATAGCTGCCTGTAGCTTCCTGCCCATCCCCACTTTGTCAATGGGCCATTAAGAAGGCCAAGCTAGTCCCTTTGCATAATAAAGACTTCTCCACTGCAGCCCCAGGGGGGATGGGATTAAAGCATGATAATATTGGCTCTTTACTCAACTGACCATCTGGCATCTGAGAACTCAACCAAACCTGGATTCAAAACGCAGCCTAGAGAGTTGTCCCTGCATGGCCCCATGGGAGTCTGACAACCAATCAGAATACATTTCTTACACAGGAACAGGAAACAGAGAGGTGGGACTGAACAGGGTATAAAAAGCCTAGCAAGCCCCTCCCTCGGCCCTTCTCTTCTTCTCCACCAACATTGAAGCATGTGATCACCTTTTCTGTTCAGGGCTCAAGCCATGTGGTCCTGTCCACCATTAAAACCATCTTTCCAAGCAGCCTCCATGTCTCCAGTGTCTTTTTCCCCACTTGGAGCCGAACCCAGAAGGACGTTTCTTTCAACAACTGTACAGTTAAAAGTTTACAAAAGGGAACAAAAGCAAAGCTTAAGCTCAAATTAAAAAGAAATATTCCTGAACAATTGTGTCCCTCCATGCCACCCATGTAGCTCCTGATCTTGCTCAGAAAAAAAAAGTGTATTTTTCCAAAGAAATTAACACAAAGATCCAAAAGAGAATAGATCTGCAGTACTTTCCCAGCCTACAGAGCTGTTTCAACCTGTTGAGACGAAAACTGTTTGGCTTAAAGACAGTATTGGGGGTTCTGGAAACAAAGATGTTCTGAAGGCAACTTAGTGTAATAATAATAATGGTGATAATGGTTTTTAAAAGCTAGAGATTTGAGCCAAGATTTACTATAGGAATTAATGAAATACACCACCAAAGACCTACCTGAACTAAACAGAAAGGATGAAAAGGACATTTTTATTAACTCTATCCTTTCCACTTATGCATTGCCTGCAGAAGATAAGTAATAATCATATAAGAATAGGATGTCAACTTGTTTTTTAAAAGGCATCTTTGGTTTGCGTTAAAACAACTTCAACACACGCAATGTTCTGATTGCACCACAAACGCAGTAGTCATCCTTACCTTTCACAGAGGCACTGAGTTTTATAAATAGGAGCATGGTAGTGTAGAATAATCATATCCAAGGACCAGTGGTGGGTTTCAAAAAATTTTGGAACCTCTTCTGTAGGTGTGGCCTGCTTTCCGGGTCCACTGGTGGAACCTCTTCTAACCGGTTCGGTAGATTTGATGAACCGGTTCTACCGAATAGGTGCGAACTGGTAGGAACCCACCTCTGCGTCCACCCCAATACATGGTCCCCCCTCCCCGAAGATTACCAAGGCTCATCAGAATGACTGATTGGCAACAAGTCCTGCTAATCTATTTGGAGAAAATGACACCTCTAGAAACATGATTAATATTTAGATTACAACCACCGGTAAAGCCTTGGGTAAGACGGTGAGGGAACTAGAAACACAACTATCTCTTTTCAAAGGATAAGGCTAAGCAGCATGAATATCTGGCTACCAAGTAAATAATGATTTGGATTTGTTGACTACAACTTCTGTTACCAGTGTAAGAAGCTCACAGGCAGTGGTGGGGCTGTTTCTGAAAAGGGGAGGGGAAAACATGTATTGCAACCTCATGATGAGGGCTTTATTTTTATTTATTTTTTATTTTTTTACACACACACAAAAATTAGACGTAGACCACATTTATACAATACAGTGCGAACAGGAACTTCCTGTTCTTTATAATAGCAATCATCAATCGATACCGCTCACCTTATATTATTTCCCCTTCTATTGTACTTCATTGAGATTTCCCCTTTCTTAACCCTCTTATTTTACTCATAACTATTATTTTTGAGTGTTGTTATATTCTTTCATTGATTTTTGTTTCTTTCCTCCATCCACCTATACCATTTATCCCATATCTGGTAGAATTCGGATTCTTCTTTTCCCTGGATTTCTTTAGTTAGTTTATCCATTTTGGCACAGTCCATAATCTTTCTTATTATTTCATCTTCATTTGGGATTAATTTGTTTTTTCCATTTCTGGGCAATCCTTGCCGCTGTAAGTATATGTAGTATTAAATACTGGATTTCTTTTTTGTATTTCACTGACATAATTCCTAATTTAAAAAAACTTCAGGTTTCCATTCTATTTTAACCCCTGTTATTGCCTCCAGCCAATTTTTGATCCTTTTCCCAAAAAAATTTGCCTCCTCACTGGTCCACCATAAATGATAATATGTTCCGTGTATTGATTGGCATTTCCAGCATTTTGGGGAGGTATTTGTTGAGATTTTAGCTAACCTTGATGGTGCCAGGTGCCATCTGTAAAACATTTTGTACTGGTTTTCCTTGTATGGAACTGATAGTGTCATTTTTAAATTTATTCCCCCAAATTTTTCCCATTTGTCTAATTCAATATTATAGCCAAAGTTCTGTGCCTATATTATCATTTGTTCTTTCACAATTTCCTCTTCCATTTCATACTTCAGGAGGAATTTATATATTCTCCCTATGATGAGGGCTTTAAACTATAGCAGGGAGACAGAGGTATAGATTCACAGAATCACTGGCACTAGACCTATATCTATAAATGATAACGGAGATGGTTCAAGGCTGGAGAAGGTTTTCCGAAAATAAATACAGTGAGTAGAAAACAGGAGTTTACAAATATATGCAAGAGCGGATAGACCAATTCTGTTGAAACTGAAAACAGGACAAGGAATGAGATGAAAAGAAAAGAGGATAGAACAGGCTGTTCTAATGACAGCCGAAGCAACTGTTTTCCTTTACCTCCTTTTGACCCTGTGGATAATATCATTTCAGTGGGTTGTTTATGCCTGTTCTCTAAAGTTTACTTTGTTAGAATAAGGTCATATTTTAATGACTAAAAGGCAGGAAACATGCAATGAAGAAAAGAAATCTGCCTTCTCTCCCTTCCAGACAGAGAGCTCTTCTCCAATAGAAAGAGAGAGAGAGAGACAGAGAGTGAGAGAGACAGAGAGTGAGAGAGACAGAGAGAGAGAGAGACAGAGAGAGAGACAGACAGACAGAGAGAGAGAGACAGAGAGAGAGAGACAGAGAGTGAGAGAGACAGAGAGAGAGAGAGAGACAGAGAGTGAGAGAGAGACAGAGAGAGACAGAGAGAGTGAGAGAAAGAGACAGAGTGTGTGTGTGAGAGAGAGAGAGAGAGAGAGGCAGACAGAGAGAGAGACAGAGAGACAGACAGAGAGAGAGACAGAGAGAGACAGAGAGACAGAGAGACAGAGACAGAGAGAGACAGAGAGAGACAGAGAGAGAGACAGAGAGAGACAGAGAGAGTGAGAGAAAGAGACAGAGTGTGTGTGTGTGTGTGAGAGAGAGAGAGAGAGGCAGACAGAGAGAGACAGACAGAGAGACAGACAGAGAGAGAGACAGAGACAGAGAGAGAGACAGAGAGACAGAGAGAGAGACAGAGAGACAGAGACAGAGAGAGAGAAAGAGAGAGAGAGTCAGAGAGAGAGTCAGAGAGAGACAGAGAGAGAGACAGAGAGAGAGACAGAGAGACAGAGAGAGAGTCAGAGAGAGAGACAGAGAGAGAGAGACAGAGAGAGAGTCAGAGAGAGACAGAGAGAGACAGAGAGAGTGAGAGAAAGAGACAGAGTGTGTGTGTGTGAGAGAGAGAGAGAGAGAGGACTTCCTGTGGGCGTGGCCTGTTGCCGAGGAGGGCTCCACCGAGCTCCTCAGAGATCTGGTCTGTATATCTAAATAAGATCATAGATAGCACCCCTTTTTGGCTAAGAAAGGGGCAGGGAGGATAGCTCCGTAGGTTAGGGTCTATTCGTAAGCCACAGCCTTTTTCTTTTTTTGGCTGTGGAAGAGATTAGATCCAGCCGAAGCGGAGCCTTTATCTCCGGCCAGTTCTTCTCAGCTGCCTTTTTTTTTTTTGGCAGCCCCAGACAGGCTAGCCCCCCCCAGGACAAAACAAAGTTTTTTTCAAGCTAGAGTTGATACGGGAGGGTACCACCCCTGTGAGATTTATGCTTTTATTACTATCTTAAATACCAGCACCATTTGTCTTAAAGACTTCTTTGTTTAAATAGACTTTAAAATGGCGATTTCTCTCCGTGGATGATTACTGGATGTACTTAGCCGGGCTTATCTTCCTGCAGACCGCTCCTTAACAAAATAAACTCTTTTTCTTTGGAAATAGAGGGGAGCGAAGCACTGCTTACTTGTTTATCTATTATGGCACCCAGATCAAAGAAACGTCTTGCTACAAATGGGTCTAAAGAATTTAAACAATCTTTTTTGGAAACACAGCCTTTGTCTCCTACGCCCTCTACTGGAGAAGTTTTAACACAGGAATATCTCTTTAAAATATTTAATGCCCTTAAGCAAGAACTTAAGGAATTTGTATTGCAACTTTATGAGGATCTAAAATCTAAAGTTAATCAAATGAAGGCGAATACGTTTGCAGCCGTGTCTGCCCTGTCAGATTACTCTGCTGAAATAGAGAACAAATTGGAAAGTCTGGAGAAGGCTAATTTTGATTTGACTACCAATATTCAAATTTTACAAGAAAAAATTAGAAATAACGAAGAACAGCTTATGACGCTAAATTTTGATAGGAAGGCATTTTCAATAAGAGTCAGAGGATTCCGTGAAAAGGAGCAGGAGAATTTGAAACAGACATTTGCTGAAGCCTTCAGCCATGCGCTGGGAGGCCCGGGACTTAACTTTGATTGGCAGATTCGGAAAATCTATCGCCAGAACTCATTGATAGCGGAACAGCGACAGCTCCCGAGGGACATAATTATACATTTCTCTACAAAAGAATCTAGAAACGCGATTGTGCAAAAGTTTCATAATAACAATCTCCGAGTTGATGACCAGGACGTGATTGTCTTCAAAGATATACCTTTCCAAATGTTGAGAGCAAGAAGGGACTACGCCTTTTTAACTAAAGAGCTTAGGAGTCAACAGATTCGATACAGATGGGAGGCCCCTGCCGGCATCACGGTTACATTTGAGAATCAAAGATTTCGTCTTAACTCTGTTTCGGAGGCTCAAGATTTCTATTGTAGGATTCTGAAGGCGGGACTTCCTGACGCGCTTGGAAGAGAGGAGAGACAAGCGGAAGGAGAAAGCAAACGGCTGGCCATGCGGCTGCAAGATGGAGGGGGTAGCCCCTCCTCCCTCGGAGAAGCAGAAGAACGCAGATCGAGAATTTAGATACTTCAAAAGACTTCCTAAAGTTGAGGACTGAATGGGGGTTTGAGACCTCTCTCCGGTAGAAAAAGTGGACTAATTTTTATCAGAAGGGAAAGCTGGGTGAAACTACTTTGAGCTAGATTCTAAAGTAACGTTAGCATAAATCTGATAGTGGTTAAAAGAATGCGGAATGATTTATGTTGTTTAAACTTTGTTAGATGGGACTATTTTAAAATAGAAGGTTAACTGACTCTTGCTGAAAGCATTATTTGAATATGATCCATGCTACTTAACTTTTATTTGAAGGGAAAGTTGGTTGTAATAGTTCTGAGTTATTTTTCAAATAAACGCTAGTATAAATTTGATAGTGGTAAATATTAGACAAGCAAGAGATGAGGGTAAAATGCATGTGGAATGAACTACGTTATTTGTGGTAAATATCAGACAAGCAAGGGATGAGGGCAAAATTTACGTTGTTTAAAGCTTATTAGAACAGGAAGCCGCTTGGGATTATCTTAAGATAACTGTAAAAAGAATGTGGAATGATTTATGTTGTTTAAACTTTGTTAGAAGCGACTACCTTAAAATAGAAGGTTAACTGAATCTTGCTGAAAGTATTATTGGAATATGTGGAATGATTCATGCTACAAATCGCTCTGAGTTATATTTTAAACAAATGGTAGTACTACGTTATTTGTGATAAATATTAGACAAGCAAGGGATGAGGGCAAAATTTACGTTGTTTAAAGCTTATTAGAACAGGAAGCCGCTTGGGATTATCTTAAGATAACTGTAAAAAGAATGTGGAATGATTTATGTTGTTTAAACTTTGTTAGAAGCGACTACCTTAAAATAGAAGGTTAACTGAATTTTGCTGAAAGTATTATTGGAATATGTGGAAGGATTCATGCTACAAATCGCTCTGAGTTATATTTTAAACAAATGGTAGTATAAATTTGATAGTGGTAAATATCAGACAAGTGGGGGATGAGGGTAAAATACATGTGGAATGAACTAAGTTATCTAAATTCTATTAGAAGGGGAAGTCGGTTGGAATTACAGAAATTGATTCCTGTGTAAAGTAATATCTGATCTACGCTGCTTAACTTTACTAAGAAGGGGAAATCGGGTTAGATTATTTTGAATTACTGTTTGAAAAAGGGGTAAAGAAAGATCATTTACGTTGTTTAAATTTTACTAGATGGGAAAGTTTGATTACTTGTCTGTAAAGTTATATTTGAATATATGGCATAAACTACGCTGCTTAAATCTTACTGGAAGGGATCATGAGGTTTAG